>NC_136515.1:45762059-45779559 GCF_053919585.1 Euprymna scolopes | reverse complement strand
TAATTCGATTATATTTGTTTTCTCATTTGTAATACTAGCTTACGAATATATAAATAAATATTATTTCTCGACCAGTTATTGATATTTCTAATTCGGGTTTGTATTTATATTTTAATGCATTGATTGCGTATAGTTCATATAGTAAAAACTGTTTAGTTGCATTAAAAAACAAATTTAATATTTTTTTGTTATTAATTACAGGCGTGATAAAACGAGAAACGTGATGGATATGTTAAAGGTTTTCCCTTAAGTCCAAATTAGTCAGGGTTTTTTTTTCAGATTTGAAATCCTTGTTTCTTAGGAATTTTATTTTAGAATCTATGACAAAAACTACATATCCTGTTTCTAAGATTTTTCTTTTAATCGAAACAAAACAAATTGATTTATTCTTAATTTTAGTTTAAAAATGTACAAAAAAAGAAAAAAAACGGAATTCAGAATCATGTATAAAATATAAACATTTTCGCAAACTACAATGAGTTGTGTATGTGAAATATTGCTATTTTAAAAGAAATATATTCGTATTATTTTTATGGAAAATAAGAATCAAATTTCGTTTTAATGTTTCAAAGCGTATTATTATATGCACGCACAAAAAATTAGGATGCTTCCGTCGTAAATAAACGCGATAACAATACATAAAAAGAAATATCTATAGAATTAATCCGAATGCGTTTCAGTTTCTTTAATTTATTTCTTGGTTTTAATACGGTGTCGAACTAGGAAAAAATAGACTTTTACTATAAAAATATCCATCGTTATAGATGTAAAATAGATGGAGACCATTAATAATTTACAAATAAATACAATACATTTATTTATTAAAATATTCGTAATTATATATATATATATATATATATATATATATATATATGTATATATATATATATATAGTTGTCTATACATTATTGATTTCTATTAAACATCCAGGTATTTTTCTGTAATAAGAATGATGTGTAGTTAAAAATTTCAAAGATCTTTTTTTATATAAAGTTTATATAAAAGTTTTGATCAATTTTGTCCGTTATATGATTAAAAAGAAAACCATGGCCAAGAAAATTAAGTTTTATGGTTTTCAGTTTCTCTTCGTCACCCCTGTAATATTTCTTCTGTTAGTTAAAATCGATGAAAACTATTACTCGTTTGAGACTATGAAAGTTTTACATTCTTAAAGTGTACGGATAATATTCATATCAGATTAAACACGTAATTCAAAATGGAATTTAATAGCGTTAACAAACTATTTACAGAAGTTAGTTAATACAAATGATAGCTTTACTAGTTATGAGCAAAAGATGATGAGGCAAAAGGTAACGATACTAAACAGGATGATGCTAACAAATTCGCTTGGATAATCCAGCGAGGTTTGTCAACTCCATTCTCGATTATTGCAAACGTATACTTTTTTTGTGGAACAGACCTAGGATTTTATGACACCCTTCATCTTGTGGAGATCTCCATTTATTTATTGACATATATTCATTCTGTATTATTTGTAAGACTACCTTCCTATGTTGTTTCGCTTTAATAAAGGTGTAGTATATGTTCAGATTGGACACAAAAACTGACCTACTTTCGGGCAGTGAGAGAGAAATCCTGCAAAACCTTGAGGAATCAATTTTGTCTCCTAATCCAAAGTGTACGAATATATCATATACACATAAATATTTTTACATAATGTACGCTAAATATATAGACATATCTCTCTCTTTCTCTCTCTCTCTCTCTCTCTCTCTCTATATATATATATATATATATATATATATATATATATATATATATATATATGATGTGTGTATACATGCATATATGTGTGTGCATATACACACACATATATATATATATATATACACACATTCGTGATTTTTTCTATAGTTCTATGTTATAGTAATATTAATAATACTGCAAATTCTAATATTACTAAAATATATTCACGTACCGAGTGCATTCGAAGTAAATACTATACGTATTTACACTTATATTATTGCACGTACTAATATAATGTGTATATACATACCACCATAATATATATGTACATATTATATATACATATGTATATATACATACATACATACATATATATATATATATATATATATAGATAGATAGATAGATAGATAGATGGATAGATAGATAGATAGATAGAGTGATAGATAGATAGATGGATAGATAGATATATTGATAGATATTCAAGAATGTATTTGGAAGAATGAATGTTTAGTGTTTAAAACAATAAAAGATTTGAAAGATATATGCAATCATTGGTAAGAAACCGTAATCTAGATTTAAAGAATTTTTTTTTCTCGACAAACATTTTATAATAAACTGTAGTGCTACTAAGAGAAATAAAAATATTTTGGAAATTAGTCTTGATCCGAATCCAAACCGAACTGTAATTTTAACGCACACGTGAGAAGCCGTACCGCCATCTTTACAAAGTTTCAGCCGAGTTTCCCTCCTCTTGGAGATTTGGATTTTGATAAAATTACATTTTCGATTATCACAAGAGGTTATTGTTTGCCCTCATCCTCAGAGCAAACAGAAACTTTTAGTTTAAATCAGTCGGTATCAGGAAATAGATGAAAACATTGTTTAGATTGCCTGTATATTTGAAGTCGAAAGTTTAAGCATTTGAAGGTGGTTAAAATTTTCCATTGTATAAAATGACGACAATGGATAGATATTCGTACACACATACACGAATAAACATACAATGACATAACTGGCTATATATATGTATATATATATATATATATATATATGTATATATATGTATATATATATATATATATATATATATATATATATATATATATATATATATATATTCGTACTATAATTTTATAGTAATATTTCTTAAAATACGTTCCAGGAACTTAAAGTATTTGTAAACGAAAATATTCCAATGTCTTTCTAATAGATATATAAACGTATTACAATTACTGAACCATCAATACTACACTGTATTTTGAGATCTTAGCGGTAATCGCAATGTTTTTACTGATTTGCATATATATATATATATATATATATATATATATATATATATATATATATATATATATTAAAACTAGCATGGGAGCACTGCATTGGCCGGGTGTTTGGAGGTATATGCTGAACAAAAAAAACAAAAAACAAAAAAAAGACAATATTTTTAACGTTGACCCCTATTATGGTCCCTTAAAATTTATTATTTCGGGCTCAAATCAAGTTATTTAGTTAGATCTAGCCCAAGGAACCTATATCTATAATTTCACGTGTTTAAACCCAAAATTGCCTGAGGAGTTTGGTAGAATTCTCAAAGGTCAAATCGTTGAACTTTTGACCCCTTAATCGCAAAATTTCTGGCCGAATTCCGGTCACATACATTTTTCCAAATCTCAGTACCTGTATATCAAATTTCTAGTCAGTAGATTGAAAATTGACAGAGTTATTGCGTAGGGAAATGTACACAGACACGCACACATACAGACCCACACACACACGGACACGTTCACTTTTATGTATATATATATATATATATATATATATATATATATATATATATATATATATATACCTATTTAAATAAATATATATATGTATATATATATATATATATATATTTGCGTGTGACTGTTTAATATTTAATATATAATATATAATATAATATATAATAGATACTACTATGTGTTTTTGCTTAAATATAACCATGTGTATTCAATAATATATAACTTCGGATGTTATTAAACATAGTGTAAATATAAGTATTGACAACCATTAATACCAACATAGATTAAAACATGGGACTATTATAATGCACACCCATGCACATGCATACCTACATACATACACACACACACATAGATATATATCTATGATATAAAGCTGAATGTATGTATGTCTATGTGTGTGTGTCTGGTCACGAATAGGCTTCTATATGATTGACTATTTTAAAAAACTGATTACATATAATCATAGATGATGTATCGAGACACAGGAATGGATATGTCTGATCTGGCAGAACAGTGGTTCATAAAAATTGTGGGGTCTACGTTCGTGCCTGGTCCACAATGTATGGAAATAAAAGAACGTTTACAAGTGTTTTTCATGTATATGAACATAAGAATACTTTGATAAGTATGCTTTAACTTAAATAGGGATGGTATAATAAAATTGTGGAGTCTGCGTTCGTGTCTGGCCTCCATAGAATGGAAATAGGCTCAAACTTTAATAAAGACTTTTCATATCTATATGCGTAAGTATACTTTGATAATTATGTTTTAGTTTGAAGAAATATGGTATAATAAAATTATGGGGTGTTCGTTCGCGCGTGACCTCCATAGAATGGAAATATATTACAAAGTTTAACAAGTTTTTTTTTTTAATATAGATCCACAGAATATTGTGATAAGTGTTTCAGAATGAACAGGTATGGTAAAATAAATTATGGGTTTATCTATTTTATTTTTACTTTCATCATATTTTGCTTTGGTTTTGATACTCCAAATTCGAAGCTATGTCTTTACAACCCTTCATTTTAATAACCTATCATATTTTCATAAATCAGAGTCCATTTTCTGTAGGCTCTTTTTGAACCCAGTCAACGACGGGTAATTTTGCTTGTATATATATATATATATATATATATATATATATATATATATATATATATATATATATATATATACATATATATATATATATATACGGATACAATGACGTTGACACACCGGTTCTCGTAAGATCAGAGAAGTTAAGCAAGGTTAAGCAAGGAGAGAGAGAGAGAGAGAGAGAGAGAGACAGACAGAGACAGAGACAGAGAGAAAGAGATAGATAATTAGATATTTGTGTGTGCATATATATATAAATATATATAAATATATATATATATATATTTATATATATATATATATATATATATATATATATATATAGGCTTTACATTGGATCGATATTTCTGCGGTACAGAAATAATATATTGACACCATGATATAGATCACCCTCATACATCTCTATATCTCTATATCTCTATATCTATCTATCTATCTATCTATCTATCTATCTCGCACACACTCTCTATCTCTCTCTCTGTATATATATATATATATATATATATATATATATATATATATATATATATATATATATATGACATTCAATCATTTGTTAGTATTATAGGTATATAATAGCAGGGGGTGTCTTAATGATGTTTCGAGGACTGATGAGTAGGTGAGTTGTACTACATGAGAATATGTTCGATATATATATATATATGTATACACACACACACACACACACACACACACACACACACACATATATATATATATATATATATATATATATATATATATATATATATATATATATATATATAATAACTTAGGAGGACAACCCGGCGTTTCCCAATAATTTCGGTTTAATGCAATAAAAAATAGGTGTTTTACTCGCCTTTATAGATGCCTGAGATTTTTTAAGGAACTTTATCCCAACCTTCAGATCCTCCCTTTGGAAAGTTGGAGTGTCCTCATTAAAACAGGTTGTCTTTATTTTTGCTCTCGTGAGGAGGTAAAAAATAGTTATATATACATTTTATATTGGGGCGCGAAATTCGATCGCTTTCCGATTCCTAATATATTTCAAAACTTAACTTTTAAGATTAAATAAAATAAGAACATAAATTCTGTACTACTAGATATAATGCACAGACTTTTCCCTAAGAGACATCATATATTGATTTTTGATATTTTACCAGTTTTTTTATTTTTTTACTAGTTTGAGAATCACTTGCATCTATGGATTCGAACTGAATGCTTCAGCTATGTGTCCAAGACCAATGCTATTTCATATTAAAGTTTAGGCAAAATTATGCAGATATGTAATACATGAGATTGTAGACATATTACGTTAAGGCCACACACACACACACGCACACACACATATATGTTATAGTAGTATGTAACAGTTATATTTTTATGGCAAGCAAGCTACACAGAGACGTAAATATTTTATTCCGTATTATAGAAATAGGGCAAAATAAACATGTCCGACTATGTTTACGCTAATTGCAATGGATATGTTTTTTTTTTTACAAGTAAACTCTACTCAAGTATTGAGCATATTTAAGTAAATACTGAAAATACATACACAATATGTAATATCACTTAAAAATAGTACATGATTATGCACAAAATAATCCAATTCACAATATTCATTTTTTTTTAAATCATGCGCTTTTTTCGATGCTTGTCGCAAATCTCAAATAAAAAGAAACTTTTTTCTTATGAATCTAGCGATAACTCTCTATAGCTCTCTTTCTCTCTCTCTCTCTCTCTCTCTCTCTCTCTTCATTAAATTATAATTAATGGATTAATTGGCATTCTAGTACATGCCACTATATTTCTATTCATGTATGTATATATGTGTACATTCATGTGTGTATTAGTTTTATTGTTATTATTATTATTATTATTATTATTATTATTATTATTATTATTAATCTTCACTATGTATTTCATATTGACAATCCTCAATCATTGCTAGACTATAACCGCTAGTGTTTCCTGCAAGCTGAGTGACAGTACAGATTCACAGATGATCCACTATTATCCGTTAGTTTCGGTAACCATTGGAATTTATTTTGTCTTATCACAATACACGATGATTATTGATTTTTCGCTGGCAAGAACTATTGACCCACTCTGGAGTTTTGTTGAAAGTGAGCTTCGCTAAGACCCGAGTACTCTTTACACACTTCCAGTTGATATACTATTAATGACCTCCCTCATCAGTTGTAACACCATTTTTGGTTATTCTTTACCATATCTGCGCTATCATCCCAGCCTTGTATCATCAAATTGTGCTTCTGTGGTATTCTGTCTTGGACGGAATTTAAGTCCGGCATTACCTGGAGAAAAAATAATCAAGCAATATTTAGATCTTACTTTTTTACTTTCGTTAGTTGCCAACTTTTTGTGGTGTAACTAATAAGTATATAGCATTTTCCGAAGATTCTCGTCGTATGAAAGCTACTATATTTAATTATGCATAAAGAAAAACATGTGATAGATGGACTATAAAAGGCAAATTTCCAATGAGAGGAAATCACGAAAAATAGGAAGAGTATTCGAGAAAACACTATTTTTTTAGACTAAAACGTGTTACTCTTCCAGGTCACTGTGTTCATATAGTATATGACCCAAATAAAATCTTATTTTAGTCATGTACGTTCATATCTAAATACACAGAACGCGTATATATATATATATATATATATATGTATATATATAGATAGATAGATATTTATATATATTTATGTATATATATATATGTATATGTGTATATGTATATATGTACGTATGTATGCATATATATGTATATATGTATGTATATATGCATTTATGTATGTATATACGTATGCATATATATGTATGTATATATATGCATGTATTATGTGTATATATTTGTATATATATGTATAAGTATTCACACACACACACACACATATATATATATATATATATATATATATATATATATATATATATATATATATATTACATCCCCCCCAAACAAGGCACATTGCCACTTTGGTGTAGGGCCTACTATCAGGGGCAACACCTACTGGAGTACTATGTAGGGATTTCGGCAGCAAGATGTCGGTTCACGTTACACTTGAACTTCTGCACGTAAGTACATTTGGGGAAGCAGGGACCTGGAATGGAATTCCAAAGTCTAGCTGTTCTGTGGAAAAAACTACTGGAGTAGAAAGATCTTTTACATCTAGGGATCTCTACTTTGTGAGGGTGGGATTTAGCTACCTGTCGAGTTTGTCGAGGGCGTTTACGTCGTGGGGGCACAAGTGCTTGCATTTCGTCAGATCATTCACCATAAAATTACTTTTAGAACAGGCAGAGGGATACAGCATTTCCTCGATGTATGTATATATATATATATATATATATATATATATATATATATATATATATATATACATATATATATATAATTTGAAATTGTTAACGGAAGCAGTGTTTTTCCGAATTTAAGTAGTGCATATATAAAAAATATGCACATTTATAAGCATGCCTGTGCAGATGAATTTGCACATAGGCAGATATAAGTAGTGCTCTCTTGTAAACTGTTTAACTTTAGATCCTCATTGATAATGTCCGTTTACGTTTACTGGAATTTGAATTAAAATAAGCCACGTTTAGATTTCAGGACTTTTTGTGAATATCTAGTGGAGGTAATCGTGACGTTGTTTTCCTCCACTAGACAATAGTATTGGAAACAACAATATTATGGGAAACGACAATATTATGGGAAACGATGTGCCGTATTATTGATTGTTTGTATCAGTAATAATTTTTCTAGTAGCCATAGTACGAGTAGTATTCACCCGTATATCTTTTAAACGGAAATTACTCTCTTTGAAGTATGAATGAAATGCAACCCCCTTTTATATTCTACATAACCTCTTGTTAAAAATAATCCCTCACAGTCATAATTTTGCGAGTTTTTTGCCGCTTCTAGTTTACATATATCCTCCTCAGATTTCAAGCAGGCTCCACATATTTAAACTAATGTAAAATATCAATTAGCCTTATCGCAACAGCCCTTCTAAAATCCGACTGACATTCAGAATCCTCAGGTGTACCAAGATGTCCGTGTCCTACTTAGTGGAATCTTAATCGTTGTTATCGCTTGTGGATCATTCACGGCCATTTTGTTTGGTAGCAAAGATATTTGTGCTTCCTTCTCTTGGTAAAACAGAATTATAAGGTTAACATTTTACATGCTTGGAGTTTACATACAAAAGATTTTCAGTGATAGCTTACTGACACTAACAAGTTAAGTTTAATCGGCGACACAAATGTGTTAACGCATACAAATCCAATTGGCGTAATCGCACCTTTTGTTTACTATTGATTTCTGAAAAGCACCTTAATATTCTCTGTAATTTATGTTTTTCTTTTTATACTTGTTCGCGATCTCCCCTGTGTATTTGCTTACTTACCTGACTCTACACGACAATTTTGCGTTGAAAATGCTGTCATTAATAGTATTAGATTTTTCGCGGTCAAAGTTCAGATATAAGGACGAAAGTACCCTTAGTTTTAGTAATATTCTTTCTTAGAGTTTTATTTTACTCTATTACAAGTTAAGCATTTTCTTAATGTTACTTACTTAGACTTGTTAGTATCCACTTGAAAAGTTTTACATAATTATTATTATAATTGATTAATACAATAATAATTATTATTTTATTCCTTTCATTTTTTTCATATGCACCCAGCTTTTTAAGTAGTAGTCAAATACATTTCACAGCTTACGAACGCAGAACGTCCCAATTAATAAGCCCTTCCGGCTATTTTTAATTACTATTATCGGCATTGATTAACAAATAATCGAATGTAATACTTTTTATGTGGAATTGTATCTTTGTGGTCGGCGTGACGAACTTCTACCACTGATTTCCTCGGATGGCTATCTTCCTGGCATGAACTTTTCAGAATTGTGTGCCCTGCTTCTCCTTCTTCTGTCCCAGCTTGCCAGCATAGTTGTCTTCAGAAACTCGCTTATACGGCGCCTTTTGCTTTAAACTGCACGCTTGAAGAACCATCTCCATGCTGTCCCTTTTCGGCTTTGATTTTTGCTCGGTCTTCCAAGAATTAAAGCCAATAGGCTATTTCTGTATTTGTCATATACGTATTTATTAAGTTTCTTATGACGTAGCTACCTGCATTGTGCCGAGCGATTTCATAAGAAAAACACAATTATCTAGCGTCAACACTTCACCTTTTCTTTTTCCTTGAATTTACTGCTAACCATTTCCATCGACTTGACTCAACTTAGATAGCTACAACGGTAGAAACCCAATTACTATCTGCCCAATCGATCCATTGACCTGTCCAGCTTTCAATCAATGTATTGATCTTCCTATCAGCTCGACCATAAACTAAAGGGAATGCACACACGCAGCAGCTTATTTGCGCATTTTTTGTATGCTGTGATCAAATAGTTTTCAAAGGTGAACTGTTCCCTTCCCCGAAAAGCTCATAACAAATCAATACTTATGACAAAATCAAAACAAACACAAAACTGCACGTAATAATGCACTATCTCTCAACACATTTAGTCATTTGGTCTTCGATATTTTTCTTTCAATTTCCTCTCTATCATTTATCTAATAGAAAAGTTGAATAAAATCTCTTTTGTTGAATTTTCGTTGATGGTTTTTCTCTTGCGAAATAGAAAACATGATTCTAAGTCATCAGTGATTTCATAAATGATGCAAATAATGTTAATTAATGAAAACACTTTAATTCAATGTTATTCTTTCCTGATAATTAATTTACTGATATGGAATTTTTTATAGGTGCAATATCTTATGAAAAGGGCGTAACTCTGAATTAGTTACCTATATCTATTTTGGAAACAGAATAATATTGGAACAAAGGGCAAGACATCGTTTACCAACAATAAACAAAGACATAGAATCCAGATTGCGACTAAGAACTCAAAATGCAACATCTGGTAAATAAGGAGCACACACACACACACACACCACACACAAACATATATATATATATATATATATATATATATATATATATATATATATAAAACATATAATTGTTCACAGACATGTGTTCCGTCGTCTACGACTAACCAGAGTGACTGAATCTAGCGAGATTCAAGAATGGCAAGAACGTATACATCTACTACAACGCTATCTCCCGCGACTGTTGAATATATCGCGATTTATGAAGATGTAGATGTTATTTACTTGTTTTTGTTTTTCGCGATACATTTGGAACGAATTCACTTATTTGTACGAAGGTTCATTTTTACCTAAATGCGAGTTAGAAATAATTTTCCCATTGACCAGATTTGTATCCCTAAATGTGGAGCGGAATGTTTATCGTTTTTAAAATATAATTATCAACTCACCCTCCCACACACACACATACATATATATATATATATATATATATATATATATATATATATATATACATATATATGTGTATATATATATACATGCATATATATATATCTATATATGTATATATAGGCATATATATATATATATATATATATATATATATACTAAAGTTATAGTTTGAATTCATATTACTATATATTTATATCGATATGAGATAGGTACCTGCATAACACGTTCAGGCATAAGCATAGAGTAATAAACATAGTATATATATATATATATATATATATATATATATATATATATATATATATATATATGGATGTACATTCGTTTAACAAAACTCGGAAATGGCGTTAAATTTTGACTAATATAGCATTGCCGTAAGAAACAAATACCAATTAAAACAACTTATTCAATTATAGTGCGATACAAATGTTTCACTAAGGAAACGGGTCTCAGCTGCTCCCTTTCTCTCTTACAAGATGTTTATTGTGAGATACTGGTTCGAGATCTGCATTCGATGAATATGCATGCGTCTTTCGTATTCCGAAATTGATTTGCAGATCTAATCACACGTTTTCGCAATTAGTTTAAGCAGTTATTCACGTCTTTAAGTAAAGTTCCCGTTTACACACGTACATATCCTTATCTAGATAACATAATGTGTGTGCATATATATATATATATATATATATATATATATATATATATATATATATATGTGTGAGGGTGCGCTCACGTGTGTGTATAGAGTGTAGTAGACAGGGTCTAAATGAGCAAAGTCTCACTAAAATATATTGAAAAGTGGCTGTGCTCTTAGTATTGAAGTTATGATAAGCTCAATAGGTGTAATTATCGATTCCATTTATGCTGATAATGAGACGATATCCAGAAATAGGTTGCTTAATTCGCGATGGTTTTATTTGTAAATTTTGAATGAATAAAATCATATCGTTTCTGAAACGATCGTACATATGAGTATGTTTTTGTAAGTTGCCCGGCTATGAAAGATTGAATGATAATTTAGCAAAGTTTAATTCGTCGGCCTTTTATGTATGAATGTATGTATGTATGCATGTATGTATATATATATATATATATATATATATATATATATGCAATTAGGTTTCATTGATTTAAAATCTTAAATTCAACAAGTAGCAACCATAACTATTCCTCAGTACATTCCAAACAGCGAGGACTCAGAATAAAATAGAAAAAAAACAGCATATAACCGGCTCTAGCGGTATAATCACGTTGACCCATTAGTTCTCGTATTGTAGTAGAAGTTAAGTACGGTTGAGTATAGATAGTTCAGGGTAGGTACCATTTCTAAATCCCAGACAGGACTTCCTGTAAAAACTAAAAGACTTACGTCCTCAGGGCAAATAAACAATATGTACTTTTTGCTTAATATCACTGGGGAATTGAATATCTCAAAGAATCTACCTGTTTCAGAAGAAGCCAGCTCCGTAAACCATGAATAGGTTGTACATAAACGTTTGTGCACGCTTTCTAAAGATTGTTTTGAACAAATTACTAAATACCAGTTTATTGACCTATATACCATACTTTATTTCTGATTAGAGCGTACTTTATGCTTAAAGTTAAATGTTATTGCAAAAGTTTTAGCATGGACACCATTTTAACAACGACACGTATTTTTATCAGGATAGGTACATTTTTTTTCTATTTCCCAAATTTTTAAATTATATAT
Organism: Euprymna scolopes; assembly: GCF_053919585.1. Lineage (NCBI taxonomy): Eukaryota > Metazoa > Mollusca > Cephalopoda > Sepiida > Sepiolidae > Euprymna > Euprymna scolopes. The sequence goes on along the minus strand of NC_136515.1, from coordinate 45,766,906 downwards.
GCGATATAAAGTGCAGATTATTTAGCCGATATACCTATACGAAATATGTTTACATAACTTAGAGCTGGTGAGTTTAATTTTAATGACGGCAACCTTTCCAACAGACCAGTTACTAATGATGACAAACAAATCAAGATTAAAAAGGCCACATTTTACAACATGAGAATTAAAACGTTAATGAGCATTAAAGAAAATATATGACATAACTCAATAGAATGTTGCGGTGCTAGATGAGGAAAAATCAAACAATTTTATATATATATATATATATATATATATATATATATACATACATATATATATAGTGACCCAAAAAAACGGGCCCCAACTCTAATTACGCCCCGTTTCTTAGTGTTTTGTCCGAATGAAATGAAACTTTGGCCATAACTAGTTTATTATATTAAAAACATCACATCAAAGCACTAGGGTCTTTGGCAATGTTTTCTCCGTTGACTGTAAAATGCTCAGAAATACAATTGTATTCTCCCTGTTTTTTTTGGGGGGGGTCACCCTGTATGTGTGTTTGGGGGGTGTAGATAGATAGGGATAGAGAGTGAAAATAAGGGGCGAGTAATAGAGAAAGAGAATGGGAATGATATACATATATAAATATATTTTTTACATTGAAATCCATAAAGACAATGTAAGTTGAATATATTAGATAGTTCTACTAAAGAGTTAAGAAAATAGACTATGAATAAAAACGTAAATCTGTTACGGCATGCATTGCTCCGTCAAGACAGGATAAAGGATTATATAAAGGAAAACATGCTATAACTATTTATTTACAAATCTATGCCTTTTTACCATAAAATATGCAATAGTAAAAAATGTATCACTGGTTATTATCGAATTTTAATATATATTTATATGCATATATATATATACATATATATATATGTGTAAGTATATATATATATATAAGTATATATATATATACATATATATATATACAATTTCATAGTGAAAAATAAAATAATTTGAATTACAAATAAAAATCCACCACCCAATCAATTATGCAGCCAAGCAACTGATTCATGAAACAGTAATCCCTGATCCCAAATAATATTCCGAATTCAAGTGTACGCACACACACACACACACACACACACATACACACACACACATATATATATATATATATATATATATATATATATATATATATATATATATATATATATTGCTAACATGTCGTTTATGCAAGATTTGTTTATCGACTTTTTGAATACTTTCCAAATTCAACCATGAGTTTGCTAGAGGAACAAGTTTAGCCCTCACCGTCCAGACTAGGTGACAGGGAATTTTTATAGTAACAATACCCCTAAGTATAAAACCTACTTACTATCAGGATACATCCGCACATATATGCGAGAACAACCGAGATATGTGAAAAGATACATAGAACCGAAAATGTTTTGCCATTTTTCGCGCCGTTTATATGCCTGCATACCCGCCTACAAAAAGTACGAGTACTAGATTCTCTAGAAAAAAACAGATTTAACGCCATTCCAATAACACTTGCAAATGCATGAATCGGACCAGAAACAAGAGACATGAATAGATTTACACTCATTATGGCTGCTAACATGTGTTTTCAGTTTACAATATATGGAATTATTTTTGGTCGTTTTATCAACTGTAACCGTTTCATTTTGAATCGATAGAAATCTCATATTAGTTTTTGACGTGTTATCAACGAAGATGTCGAATGAATTAGTAGGTCGACACAACTTAAAAGCGATGTTGGTAAAATTTTCCTCCATCCGCACAAGGTTATTTTGGTTTTATCTACACTAATACTTCATAATTTTAGTTGGAGGAAATTCTGATTCAATTACTTATTAAAAGCCATAATCAACTTAAAACAAAAGTCTGTCCTTGTCATGGAAATAAGGAAAGCAGGTACAATTATTTTAGTACAGTAAAACTGTCTCCACATCCACAAACGCATGATGCGTACATTAATACATGAGAAATATATACATTTATACCAAGATGACATTTCAAGCTCCTGGCTAGATCTATTTGTATTTGATATATACTGAAATGGAAGATGCCAACCATGTTTGTTGTGGGTAAGTTTCTTAAAGAAATGTCGTTCAACAAATCTGCTTAATCAGCTAATTACACAAAATGCTGTACAATGTTATTAGATAAAAACAACAATAGTTTCCGTTCGTATTATTGAATATACTGCTTATTAGGCAACAAACTGCTTGCTTTGTAGACATTTTATCAGAAAAATAATTTCAGCAAGTCATCATGGTCTAGTCTATAGGGTCTCTCCGTACTGAGATTGTAAGCAAAACCGAACCTGTAGATACTATATTACACCAGTAGAGCCTGACTAAATTATTAACATAAAAAAGTATTTCGAAACCAAAATAATATCCTCATTAAGACAAAATACGTGCTTATGTGAGGAAGGTAACCCTTGTATCAAGTATTACGGTTTTTATAACAATACAAAGCTGAACACTCCACCATATCACATAAACATTTGTAATGGAATTCAGAAAGACGAATCGACAAGAAAAAAATATTTTATTGGTACTGGCCAATTAACGAAAGGAAAACTTACGTCGTTAACTTACTTACTAACTCAGTGTTTGAGACACGTGAAAACATAAAAGCGACTACTCTGAAACATAGGTACATAGGTACATTTGGGATACGAAGACTTAGTCAAAGCAAAAGCCGTTGTAGCTACTACACCATATACTAAAGAATAATGACTAAACACGCACGAATTCACAAAGACAGATACACACACATACACACAGACACACAGATATATATATATATATATATATATATATATATATATATATATATATATATATATATCAGTATCCTAAGGCAAATATGAACAGAGATTAATGAATGGTACTGACCCTTACAAAATATGTTTAGATATATAAGAAAACCCCATCCAAAAAAGTTAAGCTCAATATACTTGATAGAGCAAATGAAATTTATATATATATATATATATATATATATATATATATATATATATATATATATATATATATATTCATTCACAAATATATACTTTTCCGAAAATAAATTTATTGTTCAAATAAAGAATACAATTAAGATATTTTTCTTAACACATGGATTTTCGATGTAGGCTTATCTCCGCAGAGTAAAAGTAATTTGCAAAGGTAATTTGCTAATGCCATTTCCCCTGAGGAGATCAGCCTACATCGAAATTCCATGGATTAAGGGAAAAAAATCTTGATTGTAATATTTATTCTAACCATAAATTTCTGAAAATATATATTTTTCTGAATGAATATATATATAACCCACACGTATATATATATATATATATATATATATATATATATATATATATATATATATATATATATATATATATATATATATATATATTACACGCTCTATATACCCAGCGTTGCCAGGTTGCAACATGGACGCAGGCAGAGGGTTTTGTAATATATTATTTATAATCGACCGAATATGCAAATTTGTTTTGAGTTAAAAAAAGACATTGGGCACATGGTGGATTCATTACAGCATTAAAATCACAATATGCAGCGATGAAAATAATACGAAAATAACTGTCATAGCGAAACGGGGAAATAACTCACACAGCTTAAATAAAGTTGCTCACGCATTTAAATAGGAGTGTTTAATAATTGAAAGTAAATTACATAATAATAAAATGCAAAATAACTGAAAAAAGAAAAACGTGAATAATAATTCTAAATAAACAATTAAAAACACTCTATTACAGAAAAAAATAACATTCAGATAATAATTACACTAGATTTTCTTTTATATACAATTCAAATGAGGTTACCACCTAAATGTAGATTTCCATTGTATAAATTGTAACTACAAAAACCAAGCTGAATTACAGAATGAAAAATAATTTTTGGAACGTCCACTTTGTAGATTTTAATTAAATTGAAGTTAAAAAAAAAAAAAGAATACAACCTAATCATAAGATATATGTGTGTGTGCATATGATATTTATATATATATATATATATATATATTGTACATGTATATATGCATATGTATACTATATGTATGCATTTGTATATAATATATATATATATGTATATATATGTGTATAGACATATATATATATTTATATATATATGTATATATAAATACATATATATTGTTTTTTGTATTTTAACCGAAATGAGTTTCAGTTCATGATGTAATATACACATATAGAAAACATGAGAAAAAAATCTGTGTGTATATATATATATATATATATATATATATATATATATATATATATAAAGAAAAAGTAAATGAAAACAATAACAATCGCTCCAGACGACGATCAAATGTACCGATATAAAGTGCTTGAGAAGAATATGGCTGAACGGCAAATTTTGGCCGCCATAAATTACAACATGGCAACTGAAATAAAAAAAAGAGACCGCTCGGCGAATTGAAATGAAACAAAAAAAAAAAAAATAATCGAAAAGAAGAGTAAGTAAATATATATATATATATATATATATATATATATATATATATATATATATATATATATAGCAAAGAAAGAGATTGATAGATATACATATGTGTGCAGAAAATACCTACGATAAAGAGATCCATATTTATATTTAAATGCGTATTTTGCTATTAAAATACAGTTATTCACAAAAACATTAAAATCAAGCTTAACACACACAGACACCTACACATACGTACATACACATACACATATATGTATAAATATATATATATATATATATATATTTGTGTGTGGGTGTGTGTGTGTGTGTGAGCGTGTGGGTGTTAAAAATAGGCATATAAAAAATCTAATCTACAATGTTCGGAATGTACTC
>NC_136515.1:45752059-45757059 GCF_053919585.1 Euprymna scolopes | reverse complement strand
GGAAAAATATTTTTTTTCTTAATCAACTTTACGTCTTCGTCAATTATTAATGCAAGTTGGTTTGTCTGTTTTATATAGGTCTTTGACTTTAAACTTTGCATTATATGGTTTAGCGTTGGACAGAGAACGAAAAAAAAAAAAAGGATAACGTCGATGTCTAGTGCAATATTAGTCATGAAGCCAATATCTACAAACAGTCTAATCTGGTAGCAGTATATGTCCTTGCAAGTATTACCACTCCGGGGGAAAAAATAGACCAGCGAGCAAGTGTAAGTGGGAACTTAACATTGTCTACAGTAGCCAAATTAGGCCTCTCAACTAGATGTCTTTACAAGTCATAACCAGGACCCTACATCCACACACACTCGCGCGCGCGTGCTCACGTGCCCACAAATATATATTCGAATATATATATATATGTTTGCATATATATATATATATATATATATATGCATGTATATATATATATTTGCATATGTATATATTTGCATATATATATATATCGTTGCACATATCTATGTATATATATGCATATACGTATATATATATATATGTATATGTGTATATATATGTATATATGTGTATATATGTATGTATATATTTATGTGTATGCGTATGTGTGTGTACACATTTATATGTATCCATATGTACGTGGGTGTATCTATATAAGCTGAAATAGAATATTATCTTGATTTTGATATATGTTAATATATAAATCGATTATGGTTTTGAGCTTAAATTCTAATAGTTTACAGAAATGTGCATTATTCAATTTATGCCAATGTTTATTCGCAGTAGAAAAAAGGCAATCACTAAACATCTGTGGATTGTGGATTTTTTTCAATACATATTGAAATGGATTCAATTTTTATTGGCATCATCTATTGTATTTTTTCTCAATCATTTTTTACATATACACATATATATATATATATAAATATATATATATATATATATATATATAATCATGACATATACATATCATGACATACACACACATACACGCACATATATATATATATATATATATATTTACAAGTAGTTTTTTTTTATATTCATGAGCAGTATAATCTATAAATCATAGAGTTTAAAAATTCATATCTTTACCGACTATGAAACGATTCCAATCCGAGATATAGATGGTCCGATCCAATATTATTAACCACTTGCTTACCGTAACGGCAATCTTTTTATGTGAGAGAAATAAAGTATTTATTGCACGTACAAAAACACTAAGTCTCATAAAAAAAAATCAATCTGCCAAGGGAGAGAACTCGCAATATTGTTTAGGAACTTTTCATATTTCGCACAAAATGATCGACTAGAACTGAGTTTTAATAATATATAAGTAAAGATTCATGTGGTCTCAAGGAAATCAAATCATACAGGATATCTTTCAAACCAAATTATATATATATATATATATATATATATATATATATATATATATATATATATATATTTATATATATATATATATATATATATATATATATACAGATAGATAGATAGATATGCATAATACAAACTTTTGCACATGCACTGGACATTTGATCGTCTTTAATGTGCATGAATAGTTATATCCCGTTGGTTACCATAAATGCGTTATGCTATACACTATCGGAACTCCCCATTTTTAAACTTAATAACTTTCGCAAATATCGTGGTCCTTTGCCAGTAAGCTAAGGTCAAATACATAACTGCAAGCATCTCATTACGTTAAGCTATATCTTGCGAGCCCGAGGTTGTCACTAATATATCGCCGTTTATTTTTAAAAGGTGATACACTCCTTTTTTATCTTTATGAATTATGTTACGGTAATTAAACGAAAACCTTTAGCTGAATATTACTTTAGTTACTAACAGGGATTTAACAGCCTTAGACCAATACGCCTTGCCTATTACATTATTGTATTCCTTTTTCTATTGTAGAACCACAGTTAGAAAACAAGACGCATTGTTACTAATATAATGAGACTTTTGTTAACTAGGTGACACATTCTTTCGGCTTTGTGTGTTATTTTGCTGCATTAGATAATCTGATATCTATTCATTCAGTGAGTGGGGAATTAGTTGCTGTCTTTAAAGTAATGGCCTTGAGCCAGGAATACAAATTCCATATATAACTATATGCATTCGGTTACTTTTTAAGCATGGATGTGCGTTGTCACTAATATAGCGTGGTTTATTTTAACCAGATGATCCTCTCTTTCGTCTTTGTGTGGTATTTTGTTATGTTCATAGCACTATTTGATAGTAGTGCTGATGATGTTGTTGTCTACGTGTTTGTATACTACACACACACACACACACACACACACACACACACACACACACACACAACGTTCGACTTGAAAATGGAGTTTTAACAGTTTCATGAGAGATCGATATAATTGTTACGGAGAGATTTTCAATATAGTATTAGCGCAAAATATTCAGACAAGATTGTGAGATGCGGCCTTTCTCTGCTCCTCGATCGGTTGGATAGGCGCGCCTCAACTTGTAATAGTTTGTCGCTTGGCTGTCACATTTAAGTTGTAGATGGCATTTACGTGGGTCATTAATAGATAATAACATTTAAGCCCTTACCCACGATTTCTAGAAGAAGAAAAAATGTCCGTTCCTTTATTAAACAGTAGGGCCCTTACAATTTAATTTAAAATATCATTTACGTTGGTCTGTCACGACTATGTTAAATGGATATATAGTTGCATCCACACATGTCTCTCTGTTACTTGAATCTTTCGTTAGTGTATCATTTTTAGTTGTATTTTACCTTAACTGAATGCTCACTGTTTATAATTTATAACGGCTAATCATATAGACTAGCAGTTCAATGATGATGAATAATATGAAAGGATTGAAGCTGTCCACCTAGCACCAACTGGACAAAAATTCTACAATAAATCGTTTTGCTATTTTTTATATAATATTCTCTTGAATATCAGACGAATATAATATTCTGATTGAATTGATCGCGAACGATGGGATGTTTTATAATATTTATGCACAGTAATGAAAAGTATTGGCCCTCAATATACCAACCGCCGGTGCGCATAATAAATTTAATTTTATTTTTGTTATACAATGATGTCGTTAGAATAAGTATTGCACTACAAAACTATTACTTTGTGCAATAAACAATATAGAGAAACAGGAACACACAAACGCCAATACAGCCACACACACCCACACACCCACTCACACAGACACAGACACACACACACCCATATATATATATATATATATATATATATATATATATATATATATGTATATATATATATATATAGTTGAACCCTGGGATACAACATTAATAATTAGTAACAAAATACAGTACAGTATATATTAAAAAGGTATATAATAAAATAGCATTTTAAATAACACCGTAAGGAAGGGCAAATGCTGTAATTAGTGACCGATAAACATCGTATTTCATATCGTAACCTGAAAACAACCGTATCCTAGAGTCACCATATCCCGGGGTTCTACTTATATATATATATATATATATATATATATATATATATATATATATATATATATATATATATGCCTGTGAGTGTGGCTGTCAGTCTCTCTCTCTCTATCTCTCTCTTTCTTTATTTCTTCTCACCATCTCCCTCTCTCTCACTCTTTCTCTCTCTTTCTGTGTAAATAATAAACCAATAATCTTTTAACGTACTGGTCATATTAACTGAAATTAACAGCAAATTATAAAGATGATTTATAATGAGTAAAATCTTGTTTTGGATGGATGACTAACGCGTACAAATATAAGTTGGATGAGTTGAAATGCAAACTATTTCAACTTGCCAACATATTTTTTCTTATTTATTTCAATTCATTCCTTCGAGTGGTTTTATATTAAAACCTTCTAAACTATATCTCGATGGCTGCATACATAGAAGAAGCGGCTGGAGCGCTTAAAGTTTTGGTTTGGAGTCTTGCTGATCGCACCCAAGTAATTTTTTCAGCTTCGGCAATCACTATTTTATATCAGGTACAATACAATATTCAGTACACAAAAGGCACTCTAATAGTAAATACGAAGGTACACGGATTGAAATGGCGCTCTCCGCTAGTATATATATATATATATATATATATATATATATATATATATATATATATATATATATATATTGCTTTTTTTGTATTGATATTTTTTTTTTACATGGTAGTCACCACTTATCAAGGCCCGGAAGTTGCTCGGGGATGCGGGTTATTGGGTGTACAGTAATCAATGGGATACTATCGTAGTACTCGTTAGTATTGGAGATTTGATAAAGTGTCTTACTTAAAGGGGCGGTTCATCAGGATTTTTTTATGTTGAGCTTGAAGACATCCAAGTTGTAGTCAGGTGGGAAACAGGCAAACGGAAGAGAGTTCTACAGGTGCTCACTTCTAAGAAAGAAGCTTTGTTCATGGAATCTACGTTTTGATTTTGGCACAGATAAAGAGTGGGGAAAAATTTTGCCAGTGGTTTCAGCTAGGCGGGTGTATTAGACTGAATTTTCGGCAATCGACGTTTTCTCGTCGAAGTCTTTTTTTATATGTATTTACCTTTGCAAAATATATGCTGACATATTCCTCAGTTTTAGGATTAAGTTCTATTTTTAACGATCTATCTAACGTGTTCTAATTAGGCGTAATTATAAATTAACTCATGGAGTTATTGATGTCTTGCTAAGATTCGACCTAAAATTTTCACTTTCCCTAAATATATTTTTTCATCGTCCTCTTTTCTTTTACACGGTATCGACCATTCACATTCTCTTATTCTCTGTTACTATGCGATACTTCAGTTCAGCCCCAGGCGACAATGAATACCCACTGTAATAGTAACTGCACCTGCCCATTGTGGGGTAAGGGTTGCGCAATCTCAACCACACCTCTCCTGAATCCGAATTGCATGATACAGTTGCAAAGAGAATTTTATGAATACTGGAAATAATGCCGAGATGAGCACATACAGCACCTGGGCTTCCCAAATAGTC
>NC_136515.1:45732059-45747059 GCF_053919585.1 Euprymna scolopes | reverse complement strand
ATCTTGGTATATTCATATTGTTCATATAATGTCCTCAACAATTTAGCTTGGTATGCACAAATTATTATTATATCTAATAATTATTACATATGACCTAAAAAACAAATCATCAATCATTTGCCTTTTACTATATTATTGATGAATATTTTTATAATTCCTGTCAGCGATGCAAGGAAATGTAAGATTTTACTGACGTGGTATTTTCTTTCCTCATTCCTCTAAGCCCTTGAAATTGGCTCGTTCTTAAAGTAGAAAAAAGTTATTTGCTTGCTAATTGTTCCCTATAGAAGGAAAATTTACACACAGACACACACACATATATATATATACATACACACATAAACACACATATATACACACACATATATACATGTGTACATATATATATATATATATATATATATATATGTATATATATATCGTCCATTAAAATAAATTTCTAACATTATTTTTCTCAGTTTCATTAACTTTAGTCAAAAACGTTACTGATGAACTCACGCACACACACACATATATACACACACACACACACATATATATATATATATATATATATATATAACGAGAAAGAGAGAGGGAGAGAGAGAGGGGGAAGGGAAGGTGTATGAGGCGTATGGAAATGTTTATAATTCATAAAAATATATGACAAAAAAAGACTTTAGACCCCCATTACTTCGTTGAACGATTCATTTCTTTCAAGTAAATAAATCCCATGGTCTTTTCTTAGCATAATTGAGTTGACACGCCAGTTGCCGTTTGATCACTAGATTTAAAGAATGTTGAGCCTGGTCATTTCCAGACAAGCTTCTATTTAGGATTATCAGAAACTGTACGTAGGAAGATGGTCATAAGTCCTCCCCAGAACTGCAAATACCTCACGTCGTCATGTTCGTTTACGAGTGTGTTCATACGACTGGGGATCATATTCTTTTAAAGCATTCTCCTTTGAATTAAGCTTGTTCGAACCGCATTTGGTAGATACCATTTCTGTACCCGCACTTAAGTAATCAGCGTTAGTAATCTTCCTATAATTTTCCTTGCCTTCCGATTTTTGTAGAAATGATCTGTTGTTTACAGTGAAAAATGTGGGATTTTACAGTATTTTATGACAGGAACACTCCGGGGTTGTTCTTCGAGCACCTTGCCTCTTAAAAAATCATTGAACTTAATTATAGTGTGGAGCATACATCATGATACTCCATTCGATTTCGACGGATAAGGTCCGCCAAAACAACTAAAGAACTCGAAAATCAACACCAATAGTGTGTAGGCTCTGTGCAGAACTCATCACGCCTATTGGTACGACAGCTGATCTCAATCGGTCCAATGGCTACCACAGGACAGAGTAGATGGTTGACCCCAGGTGCTATATCAGAGCTTAACTTTACCTTCGCGCATGTCTTAACGAAGACTGAGGGTTCATCTCTCCCATTGGATTACACATGCACACAAATACCGACATGGGAATTTATACATCTTGGCGTGGTACATACAGCGTCTTACATTCCCAAATGGTTGCTCATCTATTAATAGCCAGACTCATAGTGACTTTACTTCGACAAGAACTGGTGTGGAACCGTGATTATACCGTACATATGTATGGAGCATGTATATATGTATGAGATGGATACGTGTTTCACACGAATTCCTATTTGTAAAAGAATTTAGTTTTTCTTTATAATAGGTGCGTGATTATGTACATATGTAAATATCATAATTTTGCTTGCTTTTCAGTTAAGTTTAAGAGTTTTAAGGTAATAGAGTATCGATTATTGGCCAAATCGATGGTCTCCATATCGTCATCCTGCAGAAATACACCGACGCGAAGAAACCTGTGATTTCCGCTCTTATTCTCTCTCCGTCTCTCTCTCTCTTTCTCTCTCTCTCTCTCTCTCTGTATATATATATATATATATATATATATATATATATATATATATATATAGTAAATTATAAAAATATATATAGCATTTCAGCTACAAAGAATATTCCGCGTTTCATTCTTGTAAGAATTCGTCAGGCTTGTGCGAAAAGTTGTGCTCATCATCGCGCGATAACACAAACATTTCGCATAACCCTGACGAATTCTCACGGGAATGAAATACGGAATATTCTGTGCAGTTTAATTGCCACATATATATATATAAATATATATATATATATATATATATTCATAACGTACTTCCTTGCTCTTCCTATGTATAGTGCATTGTTGAAGTAAATACTGAAAATGTACGCATAAAGTTATATCTTCGTACATTAATTTATGTGATTGAATAAATTCTTTATATATATATCCATTGTCTTTTCGGTAGTGTAATCATGCGGAGGTATGTAATTGCTGCACTTATGGTTCATTGTTGCTAATCAAAATAATAAGAACATCGATAAGTAATCGGCCAAACGCCATGCCGACTTAAAGACTGAACAGTCGTGCATCAATAAATGTATATTCATCTCTCTGAAGCAATTAACTAAACAATAACCGACTTTCACAAATAAGTAAAACCAAGCAATCATTTTCATTTATATCCCATCTATTCTGTCTCGTTACTTTTTTTTTTTTTTTGCTTATAGTAGACTGCGTCTCCCCATCAAATTTGTGTTGCCTTTTTATATTGTGAGGCTGCAATGACTCATTTTTTCTATTTATTTCTAATTGCGAACATGTCTGTATATTATTTCCTTCTTTCCCTCTTTCTCTCCCTCTCTCTCTCTGTTTCTCTCTTTCTATATATATATATATATATATATATATATATATATATATATATATATATATATAACTATAAAAGTGAACGTGTCTGTGTGTCTGTCTGTCTCTGTACATTTCCCTACGCAATAACTCTGTCAATTTTTAGTCTATAGACTCGAAATTTGAAATACCGGGTACTGAGATTTGGGAAAATCGACGTGACGGGTGTCAGCCAGAAATTTGGCTGTTAAGGGGTCAAATTTCAACGATTTGACCTTTAAGAACTCTACCAAACTCCTCCGACAATTTTGGGTCTAGACACTTGAAATTTTAGATATAGGTTCCTTGAACATGGATCTAACTTAATAAAGTGATTTGAGCTCGAAACAATAAATTTTAAGGGGTCATAATAGGGGTCAAAGTTTTAAAAATTAACCATTTTTTTTGTTTTTTGCTTTTTTTGCACAGCATACACCACCAAACACCCGAGCAATGGGTCAAAGTTCAACGATTTGACCTTTGAGAATTCTACCAAACTCCTCCGCCAATTGTGGGTCTAAACACTTGAAATTTTAGATATAGATTCCTTGGACAGGGATATAACTTAATGACTTGATTTGAGTCCAAAACAATAAATGTTAAGGGGACATAATAGGGGTCAAAGTTTTAAAATTTGACCGCTTTTTCTTTTTTTTCTCAACATACACCTCCAAACACCCGGGCAACGGCGGGCTGAAATGCTAGTATATATATATATATATATATATATATATATATATATATATATATATATATATATATGAGTCAGAATGTGTTGGTGAGTACATATCTCAAACTATATACTTAACTAATTCTTTATCTATTGACTAAAAAGTTGGTATATAGAATACTCAGACATTCGAAAAACTTTTAACTCGAGTTTGATACGAAAAGCAAGCTGCAGGATGGTCGAAATTAAAAATTGGCACTGGGGAGTCATCGGATTTTATATATTTGTAAACTAGTTCAGGACTACGTATGCGCGAATAGTTCACATGGCAGCTATCGTATGTTAAGAATAAGTGTGTTTGAAAACACTTTTAAAATAACGTGGCAAGCTGGCTCAATGTTCATAGTACTTGTCTTAGTCTCTTTAGATTTTGGTTTTGATCTCAGATCGAGTATTTTTTCTATACAAGAAGAAAACTGTTTAGAAAGAAAAACATAATTCTTGTAATCAATAAAGAATTGTTTCTATGATAATAAATTATTATTATTATTATTATTATTATTATTATTATTATTAATAATATACAATTATTTAATTTGCATCAATTATAATGCCACACTTAAGCATGTCTTACGATTGGGCAACGCATAATTTTCCTATTTCTTATAACTAATGATGGTGGCACTATGCTGACATATGTTTTTTTTTTTTTTTTTTTTTTTTTTTTTAGGAATCGCCGATTCTTAAGGCTTAGACTCATTGGGCACCTGGAGTATGCCCACCCGCCTTCTATGACTAAGTTCATAATATATTGTAGTCTACATTGTATTGTAGAGATCCTACTGTTGCTTTTTATAAAAATATTTTTAACGGCTTTAAATGGGTTTAAAATGCAAAACTCAACATTATGCTTCAATTGTGCTCTAAACAGAAGAATTCCGTTCGAACGCGCCCCTGTCATATCAAAGGATCTACTGTCGTCTTTATACACCGGTCCATTACGGCTTGTGTGGTAATAACACTTCACAAATACATGTTTGCTTTTAGGCAGTGTAAATTGTTATGTTTGATAAAAATCGGCAATGCCTTCTTTCATCGAATTATGTCGATTATCTATATTCGGTTCTTATCGAAGACTTTCCGTAACAAAACCTATCTAAAACAGTGCCTGGAACAAGAAGTATCTTCGCGTTGAAATTCATAAAATTCGGTCGAGCCGTTTTCATTTCCATAGGGAACAAACGCACACACAGTCACACGCAGAATGTACCTTTTATATATTAGTAGAATGTACCTTTCATATATTAGTAGAATCTACCTTTTATATATTAGTAGAGATTACAATAAACTTTTTTTTTTCATGCAGTAAAAAAGGAAACCAGTATTGCATGCACATGTTTAAGTGTCGTCTCCTATCACAGGCACTCCTGTATATATCCAAACTAACATAAACATGCAAGCATACACTTCAAAAATATTATTCGGATACTCATGCTTGCCATTCGAATCTCAACTGGACGCGGTTAGGAATTGTTCTACATTTGCTTCACTTGAAATCATATTTCTCGCTGTTTTTCCTGTTTTTTCCTGGTTCTTTGTATTTAAAAAAAAATTCTTTTGAATTTTTTTTATTACATTTTCACCCCAAACTAGGCACATTGCCACTTTGATATAGGGGGCTACTATCAGGGATATAAGCATCAGGGGTACTATGTAGGGACTACGCAGCAAGATGTCGGTTCACGTTACACTTAAACTTCTGCATGTCAGTACAGTTGAGAAAGCAGGGACCCGGAAGGGATTCCAAAGTCTAGCGGTTCTGGGGAAGAAGCTACTGGAGTAGAAGGCTCTCTTACATCTAGGGATCTGTGAAGGGGTGGATTTGGCTGCTTGTAGGGTTGGTCGGGGGTATTTAAGTCTAGGGGGTGCTAGTGCTTGCAGTTCGTCAGAGCAAAAAGAATATATAATTAGCAAACATAACATGTTACTCTGCTCTACTCATAGTGTAAAGCTCTTTACCAAGTGACTACAAGACGGCGACTCTATCAAATATGACCATCACTCACCGCCTCAGTAAATCCCCAATGCAGAGATTATCGCTGATCACTTAGTAGTGTGATATTCTTTTGAAAGAACAGCAGTAAGGCAGCGCATACAGTATAATCCCTCTCTCTCTCTCTCTCTCTCCAAGCCTGCGCAATCTACCAGCACACTTCACTGTACTTTTATAAACTTAACATTAATGTAATGATTTACAAAACCCGTAAACTTTATTTTACCTAGGTTAATACAAATAAATTTATTGCTTTTTAATTATGACGATTCGCTCTTGGATCGCAGTGTAGTATACCTCCGGTATTTAGCCAAAGTATGATGATTTATTTTAGAAAGAGGAAATTCCTACTATTCTCTTATTCCGCAGTGAAAGATTTAAGCTCAGATTTAAGTCCTCCCTACATTAAAAATATGCCATCTGTATAATTTTATTGTTCGGAGATAGGAAACTAGATAGGAATTTAATTTTTACACATTTTTCAGGCTTATCAATTTAAAGAAATAATCTATGAAACGATAGCGGAGGGGGCTTTAAGGAATGGCGCGTAAAAAGACCATGGAACCTTACAGCGGAAGTCCAGAAATACGCCATTTCCGTAGCAAAGCATATTTCTATGCTTTCCAAGGCCGACGAGAATAGATCTGTGATGCGACGGTTCTGAACAACCCGACAGTGGACGGTACAGTAGGCACTAGCCCGGCAAGAGTATACAAGAAAATGACTTTTTTGATGTTCTTGTTTCTGTTGTATACAATTGTTTTCTAGTTTCCTTTAATACCGCGTATATATGTTGTGACCACGT
This sequence comes from Euprymna scolopes, assembly GCF_053919585.1. Taxonomy (NCBI): domain Eukaryota; kingdom Metazoa; phylum Mollusca; class Cephalopoda; order Sepiida; family Sepiolidae; genus Euprymna; species Euprymna scolopes. The sequence continues at coordinate 45,740,797 of NC_136515.1, read as the reverse complement.
GAAACTTCCATAAGTAATGTGGTTCTAGGAAAAGACCAAGTTTTAACTTAAAATCCCCAGGTACTCCTCTCGGTATTGTGGTCTTCACGGACACCAAACAAGGTGCTCATTAAGCTTAACATATTTTCTATATTGTTCAGTATAGCTTTAATTGCTTGACGACAAATCGTCTCGATAGGTGTTAGTAATTGGCGAATCTCAACTCTCTATTTATTATATACACATTAGAAAATGCAGGTTGCTATGTTTCGCAAAATTTAGGACAAATAATTCGACTGCAAAGGAGACAAACTCCCGCTAGCGGGCTAGCCATATGCTTACACTTGCCAGTAATCCATGCCATTGGAAAGCCATTCCCCGTCCATCTATAGTGGTGCGCCCAAAACAAGTTTCCCCCTCTGGACAAAGTGCAAAAAATAGACTTATTTGTTCGACAGCATTGTCCTATCTCTGCAATTAAACATTAAAGTGCTTGCTATATATGTACTCCAGGCAATATAATCGAACGAACTTACAGCTTGCTATCCTTTTCAACATACATTTGTCGATTAACCCGACCAGCGGAAAGATACACCCAATTAACCTTAGGCGTCCCAGTTTTGCTATTGGAGCTTCTTTCCTTGTAATTTCGATTGAGGGTTTTATCGATACTCCTTGTTTTCCTTGCTATAGAACCATGCAGAATTTTATGTTCACTGTGAATAAAAATATTTCTGCGCAACTCCTCACCGGGATGTCGGCTATCAATTTATACCTTAATCTTCAAAATATCTAAGTGGCAATAATGTAGGCGAATAAAAGTGTTTTTAAAAATTGCTCCAAAACATAGAAGTGAATAAAATTGCCATACCCGATTCTATATTCAGAATTCGTATCTATCAGTTGTAATATGCAACTCCCATTATATTATGGGTGCCTTTATTCTAATAACATGCGTAGAATCACAGATATATGCAAACATAGAAGTTTTATTGTCGATTAATCTGATGATAATTTTGCTGAAATCTTTGTATAGCATTAACATTAGCAAAATGTCAAAATTTACTATATAAATAGCCGTTTCTTTTTGGTGTATGTTTTTATGTCAAGCTAAAACAAAAAAAAACAAAAAAAACTAATTTATTTATTGCGAACTATTATCCTCATCTTCATTAGTTGCTGTTTCACTACCTTTCTGATAACTATTCCTCTGGCCTTCGTCAGAGGGGTAACCGGGACGGGAGAGGAACCCCGAATCTTCTAACTGAATTGTTAGTAATTACCGCCATCCATAGTTGTTGTCGTCTCACCACGTTTTGGTCAAGTAAGCCTCTGGCCGGCTTCGGATAGGATTGAAACCGCTATCTTGAGACAATTCTTCCCTGGAACTGAAGACATTCAACGTCTTTATCAGATGCGCAATAGAACCGAATTAAGGATGGCAACAATTGCTGAGAATTCAGTTAGGAGATTCGGAGTTCCTATCCCGTTGCGGTTACCACCTGACGAAGGCCAGAGGAATAGTTGGCCGAAACGTCTTGAAAGAACAACTAAGAAAAATGAGGATAATAGTCCGCAATAAATTAAAAATAATACTCATCTCAATTATGAATTTCAATTAAATAATATATCAAAAAACTTCTACAATTTTTATAGCGTAATCCGAGAATATCAAATATTCAGCAAAATATTCCGTCTCATGCAGTCAAAGGGGCATTTGTTTAGTCTAATGTTATTAAGATTAATTTTCGATTTTTAATGTTATCATGTACAAATACAGCACATAAAATGGGTTAACGTCTTTTCAAACTCCTGATTCATCCTGTTTTTACTGTTGTCATTTCTGCACAAAAGAAAGGAGAAGAGAGAAAGTTAGTTACTAATGCTCTGGAGACATTCTTAATTTTAACGAGCGCATTTAGTAGCACTCTGCAACCATGCGATTTCTTTTTCACGCCTAACATGAAATAGGATTTGTTTTCTAAAAGGTGGAAATCCTTACACTATTAAACACCTACTAATTAGTTTTGTGATTTCGGTTGGTTGATTGGTTGTTTTTGTTTTACGGCATATCACCCCTTTTTAGGTCATTTAATGCCGAATCCAGTGATTGTGAAAAGATGTTTAATAGAATATGTATATATTTCCCTAGTCAGTTTCTATTTAACCCAGAGTTGGGACCCTAACATGTACTACCACACCGGGTCAGAGTGGACATAGGAGCAATAGCAATTAAGGGGTCTCCACACTCTCCAAATCCTGCAAGCAGGCGCCTCACCATCAGATATAGCTAAAGGTCATATCCAGGACCTGTGATTTCGGGCAACTCTGGGTAACCTTGTTTGTCATGAATAGAATATGTATCCAACTTTGGATTTTTCGCAGCGTTCTCTTTGTCCACCCATTAAATTCTGCATTTACATTGTACTTCTCATTAAAATAATTTTTAAATGTCCACTATAAATAGTTTTGGTAATTAATATCGGCTTGTAAATACTAGTGAAATGTTATCGCAAAAAATACAAAAGCACTTGTCTACTACGATATTCGTCCCCTGGAAGATGTCATATAATATTGCAAGAGAAGTCGAAAGTTAATCCCCGCAGCTACAGTTCAAACGAACATAGTTTGCATTTTTAATTCTCTCGTGAATCTCTTTGCACACATTTGAAGCAGTTTAATTATCTGATATAAATAAATAAACAATAATAGAAACTGGAAAAGAAGACGCGGAGGGTATGATAGTTTAGCCAAACAATGACTTATTTTTATGTATACTTAGGTATTTTTTTGCTTCTCGAATGATTCTGATTAATATAAATATACTAACAACATAAAATGTTACACTGAAAATAACGATGAATGTATAAAGAACATTTGTTGTAAATGTAATGTTTGATGTATTTTAATTTGAATAAAGTCTTTTAAGTAAGATTCAAGTATATAGCCTAAAGAATTTCAACGATGGTAAAGGCCGAACAATTCTACATAGCTTAATTACCATATACATTTTACAAGCCTGGGTGCCCGTCGGTGTTAGGGTGTTTGGATGTGAGTATTGAGTAAAAAAAGGTGTAGTAGGCAGGCAGGTTCGAAACCGTAACGCAAAGGCGCAAATAAAGTGAAAGAAAATCTGACGCCTTGCCGCTACTCCATGACGCGACCGGAAGTTCGGAACGTAAAAATTAGGCAAAGTCAATTCAACCGATACGATGACTTGCACAAAATTGCTTGAAGAAAATCAACCACTCCTTGTAAAAAACTGCCCGGTGGAAGGTAATTGAATTTAGGTTTTTAGCCAATTTTTCGATATTTGTCGTCCGAGATGTCGGGCTTAAAAAATGATATCGATCTAGTGAAAATCTGTAGCCTGTGCCTAAAGTTTTAGGCATATATACATGCGTACATGCATAAATACTTTTAAACACGTAAGATTTATATTATAGTCTAGCCTGGGTGCCCCGCGTTGACCGCGTGTTTGAAGATGTGTGTTGGACAAAAAAAAAAAGTGCTTGTAGGCAGGCAGGCTCGAAACCGTGACGCGAAGCCGGAAAAAAGTGAAATATAACACGGCGTCTTACTCCTACGCGAGGGAAGTTCGGAACGTTGAAATCAGTAAAGCCATTCCAACTGAAACGATGACTTGCTAAAATGGCAACGCCCAAGAAAAAAAATAAATGCAAAACGACCCTCATTGTAGAAAACTGCGCAGTTGCGGGTGACGAAATTAAGATTTTTAGCGTATTTTTCTATATTTGTCGTCCGAAGGGTCAAGCCATCAAGTCATGCCGCTCTCGGGAAAATCCGTAGTCTCTGACGGAGGTTTAAGGCATACATACATACATACATACATACATACATACATACATACACACATTTAAACAAAGAGGTGAGATTTCTATGATAGATATTTCTACGTACATTTACAAATATAACATATATTATATCCCCTATTTCATGATGTTTACCATCATAACATTTATTTCTTTGATTTCATTGACATTAGCGATTCTTGACAGTAACTGTTAGCAGCAGAAAATTAGTTTTTTAGTTAATATATTAATTATTTTCTAAGTGCCAAATGGCGTAATGTAAACTAATAATAAAGTAATTTCAACTTTCTCTTCTAATTTTCGGATGTTGTATTATCTCCAAATACATTTTCTTTTCTTTTGGTTGATTGATAATTGCTACTTCTTAGGATGGGTTTAGGAAAAAATAGTTTATTTTATTGGTATAATTATAAAATGAATGCTTTTGCTACGAAACTGTTACTGTTAAGAATTGGAAATAGCAATGGAATTAAAGAAATATAATTTAAGGTGGTCAACATGATGAAATATGGAATATAAATGTGTGTTATTTTTTATTATATGCTCTGTAATCACATTGAGCTTATGAAATTATGGTTTGTATATATAAAAACTGAAATATAATTGAAAAATCATATTCCCACGGAAATATATATATACATATATATACATATATATATATATATATATATATATATATATATATATATATATATATGACAACAAATTTCAGCTTCGTTTTATTGAAATCCACCAACATCAGGGCTATAATCTCAACAAGTCTCGAAGGCGAAATCGTTAATAGTAAACGTTGTCTATTTCTTATCTAAAAAAATGGGAATGTAATCTTGAACCATTTTATAACAAGAATTACGTTTATTTTACTCCAGCAAATCGCAACCCTTGATATACATGACCCCTAACTACATATATAAGTACTTCGCCTTTTAATTTTCCACCAATTTTTACGCGTTCATATTGGCTGCTTTTCAATTATGTTTAATAAGATTAGTTAAAGAAACAGGAGCATGTAGTAGCGACAAGTGAGATACCTAGCAAGCTGGCTAGATAGATAGATAAACACGGGTATGAAAAATGTTATGCAAGATACATCATGCAAAATAGTAATTGGTATAACCTGTAAAAAGTTATATAAGAATTGTATTTAATACGCATGCAGTAGAAATCAAGATAATTTTCAAATTCGGGAACAAGTAAAAAACCATGCAAGTAAACTATACTTTTATTACATGTAAGAAAAGATATGCCAGCCACTTAAACAATTGAATACGACATTAGTCTTTAAATATACTGTAACATGTTGACGGTATTTTTTCAACACGTCCTTAGAGAATGCACAGCTTAATTACAAAAACTACCATGAAATATGCAGTATTGAAAGAGGCGAATGTTACCAGCTTCACGTTTTAACGTTGGTGAAATACAAGTTTGTGGACACCAATCTTAGAAATGCGCGGTTTTTATCTTTATATATATATATATATATATATATATATATATATATATATATATATATATATATATATATATATATATATATATGTTTGTGTGTGTGTGTGTTTCTGTGTCTCTAGAGGCAGGTGAACTTACCTTTATATGTATACATATAAGTACATACACATATGTACACAGACATATATATGTATATATATATATATATATATATATGTGTGTGTGTGTGTGTGTTTACGTATGCGTTTTGTATATATAAGTATAGATGTATGTTTATATACATATTTTTGCATATATATGCATATATCGATGATGAATATATATATATATATATATATATATATATATATATATATATACATTATGTATGAGTATCTATAGATACGTGTTTCGCTGTTTGGAAGACTCACCCACTGTGCTGGATTTTTGTGTCGGTGGGGTCACGTGTGTTTATTTGCGTGAGTAATCGCACATCGGTACTACATACTGGTGAAAAGAAACATGTTAATTAAGATGTGTAATACTTGACACGGATTATTAAACTGCCATCAGGAAGAAATACAACACACTCTTAAAAAAAAGTAAAATCTCGTATAATATTTTAAATAGATCGAACGTATTTGATGAAGTCATCATTTTATCTACACAACTTGGTTTCGTATCGATTATTAGTATAGAATTTCATTTCGATCTTAGCAGGTTTGAGGTTACTATTCATTTCTCGTAAAAAATTGCATTCTCACTAATAGTGCTAGAAGAATCATGTTTAGATATACTCTGTTTAAATACTGAAGTTAATATCTTTTTTCTTTTATTTTATTTCAGTCGAAGTTCTCAGAAATCAAGGGCCCATAACCTGGGGATAATACTAGAACTCTATATGACATACATGGATAATCGAATGCTCCGTTAATGTTCTTTATCTGTCAAACAATTAGTTACTAAAAGAAATTGAGAACATAATTATCCTCTTCCCAATTAATCATTTCCCTATGTTGTAGTATACCTTTCGTTTTGGTCTCATGTCCTTACTGGTTTCCAGTACAAGAATTTACCCAGTCTGGTAAAGTATGCAGCTTCGTTCTATTATTTTAGGTAACATTACTTGGAGAAAATGAACCATTCGTCGTAAAAGCATATATGAGTTATCCATATTGTGACAAGCCCCTGTACAGAGAGATCTTACACATTTAAGTATAGTGTTTAGTAGGCATTCAAGTTCTCTCTCTCTCTCATACACACACACACACACACACATATATATATATAAGTGTGTGTGTGCGTATAAAAAGTTATTTCACATGATTGCCATTGTATATTTTAATTTCAATTAATATATTTTCATACATCATTATGCATTCTAATACATACACACACACACACACGCACACACACACACACATATATATGGGTGAGTTTATATGTGTGTGTGTGTATCTGTGTATGTGCGTGTGTGTATTCTAGTTATGAATTAACCGTCAAGAAATCCGACAAATGTATTCACCTGTTAATCATAACTTAAAGACATTCTCAAGATTTCTGATTGTAAATATTGATTTTAAACGTGTGTTTGTTTTTAATGGCTATGAGTTTTTCGAAGTAGAAGTAAGAAAAAAAATTCCCTGTCGTATACCCATCAGGTTATTAAAAATTTTAGCTGCACGGTTTGTTTAAATTGGGAGATTGGAGAGAGTCAGTAAAAAAAGATGAAATGTCGATAAACATAAAAATAATATTTTTAAAACTTTTCTTTATAATATAGGGTTGGGCAGAGCAACTTGATTATAGTGCAAGTTGCTCTGCGCATATCTATCTATCTATCTATCTATCTATCTATCTATCTCTCTCTCTCTCTCTATATATATATATATATATATATATATATATACATATATATATACATATATTTGGTAAAACTAGTAATTAGTAAAAACTTGAAGAGAGTGCCCAATACTATTGCAGAGCAAATATATATATATATATATATATATATATATATATATATATAAATATATATGTATATGTGTGTATATGTGTATGTACATGTGTGTACATATGTATGTATATGTGTGTATATGTATGTATATGTGTATATATATGTGTGTATGTGTATATATGTATGTGTATATATGCATGTGTATATATGTATATATATGTATACGTATATATGTATATATATATGTGTATGTATATAAATACATATATATATTACATTGTGTGTGTGTGTGTGGGTGTGTGTGTGTGTGTGTGTGTTACGACTCTTAGGTCTGACTAAGACATAGTGTGAATTTTAATTTACGAAACTAAGCTACCATTACAAATGTCAGTTTTCTTGGACAGAGAAAGCCGACAAGAAGAAATAAATTGTTGCGTAAGTTTCTCTACGTGTGCAATAGTTAGATAATTCATTTCGCCGGAATCTTTATCTCCTCCATAAACACTTACACCCATCCATCTCTATCTATTTCTGTCTTTCTGTCTCTCTCTCTATCTCTAGCTCTCTCTCTCTATGTCTATTTCCCCCTCTCTCTCTCTTTATCTCTCTCTTTCTTTCTCTCTCTCTCAATATGTATACATATACATTTATAAATATGTATATATATATATATACATATATATATGTATAATATATATATGTAGGTATATTTGTATATTCGTATGTGTATTTTCGTGTATATGTGTATATGAATATACATGCGTATATGTATATATATATATATATATATATGAATGTTATATATATATATATACAAATAAATGAACAAATGTATAGGTGTATGTATGTGAGTGTGTGCCTGCACATGTGTATATGGATGTATCTATTGATATATATATATATATATATATATATATATATATATACACATATCAATAAATACACCCATATACACATGTGCAGGCACACACTCACATACACATACACACCTATATATTATTATTTATTTATATATATATATATATATATATATATAAACATTTATATATATATATATATATACGCACCTATATTCATATATACATATATACGAATATACAAATATGCATACATATATATATATATATATTATACATATATATATATATTTATAAATGTATATATATATATATATATATATATATATACATATATTCTGTGAGGTAGCCTCGTACTTTGTAACGGGGGGAAGCTTCACATGTCTATGCGCAGTGAATTGTCCACAATACACTGTAGTCCACGTTACACTGTAGAAAATGTAGAGTTTATTTTATGAAATTATATTCGAACAATAACTTCATTTAATGTTTCAAATGCAAAAGTCAACAGAAACGTTTATATAAGACTCGCCTTTGTCTTATAAAAGAATCTACAGTATAATCGGTCACTTAAGCTCTCATGAGTAGATGATGGTGTTATAATCATTGGATCACTATGGACAAACGTCTCAATGTATATATATATATATATATATATATATATATATATATATAAATATA
>NC_136515.1:45699559-45719559 GCF_053919585.1 Euprymna scolopes | reverse complement strand
CAGCTACATAATTATTTTAATTCATTTTTTAGAAACCTCACTGTTACTTTATACAGCAGTGTGTTATCGGTCACATAATTCAAAACGTCTAATCTAGGAATTTTCGTCATGATATAAAACACGTACACATACATATATACATGCATACATACATACAGACATACATACCATATATATATATATATATACGTAATAGATGTATGGAAACTAAAGCCGTTTTCAGGACTGCCAGCAACCATTGTAAGAAAGTAATAAGGAACGCAAGAGAGTTGTATGCTCAATCTGTTAAGTCCAAAGTAGCTGAGCAGCGGCTTGGTTCCCACCAGTTTTGGCAAATAGCAAACAGAATCCTGAACAGAAGCGTGTGCTCCATCCCAACTATTATCAATGGATCTGAGGTAATCTCGTCAGCATCAGACAAAGCCAAACTCTTTGTCAAGAACTTTGCAGCTAATTCTACCCTTTGCGACCAAGACCGCCAACCCCCAATATTTCCTCTTGTATCAGAAAACACGCTATGTGATATACGTATATCTGTACGTGATGTTGCCAAGCTAATCAAAAACCTTGATTCCAGTAAAGCAACTGGCCCTGATGGTATTCCAATTATAGTACTCAAAAAACTTCAACCTGAACTAGCGCCCATACTTACAAAACTGTTTAAACGTTGTCTTAAGGAGAATAGTTTCCCATCTCCCTGGAAAATCTCATCAGTATGCCCTGTATTTAAGAATTCAGGTGATCGCTCATCCCCCTCTCAGTACAGGCCAATAAGTCTCCTGTGCGTCATGAGTAAGTTGCTAGAATCTGTATTAAATACAGAAGTAATCAAACATCTCAACAAAAATAACCTTCTTAGTGACACTCAATATGGTTTCCGTTCTGCTAGATCTACAGCAGATGTCCTTACAGTTATATCGCATAGGATTAGCAAATCTCTCGACGGTGGCAATCTTTCTAGGGCAATTGCTCTTGACATATCTAAAGCCTTTGATAGGGTATGGCATAAAGGTTTACTTCATAAGATCGCTAGCTATGGTATAGCTGGAAAAGTCTTCTCAATTATTAAATCATTTCTTTCTGATAGATTCATAAGAGTAGTAGTTGAGGGGCAAAAATCAGAAGCTCACAATATTAATGCCGGTGTCCCTCAGGGATCCATCCTGGGCCCAACTCTTTTCCTGATCTACATTAATGATCTTCCAAATCATATCCTTACATCATTTGTAGACATTTATGCTGACGACACTACCATTTATGGTACCACATCTAAGACAGTAAACGAGCAAGTTCTCTCCAATTCTCTCTCCTCTGATCTTGAGCACGTAGTACAATGGGGAAAGGAGTGGCTGGTTACTTTTAATGCATCTAAAACCAAGCTTCTCTCTTTACATCATCAACATTCTAATCCACATTTGTCATCAATTGAAATGAATGGCTCTCGTCTTCAGGAGGCCTCAAGTTTTGACAAGCTTCTGGGCTTGACCATTACTCCTGATCTTAAATGGAACACGTATATCAAATCTGTTGCCAAGGCCGCTGGAAAAATGGTGGGATCTTTCTATCGATCCAGTAGATATCTCACTGCTGATGCTATTCTCTATCTATATAAGAGCCAGGTACGTCCAAGGATGGAATACTGTTGCCACATCTGGGCAGGAGCTGCTAGAAAGAACTTGTCCTGCCTTGATAGAGTTCAAAATAGACTTCGTAGCCTCGTAGGAGATGTCCTTTTCTCCTCCTTGCAACCTCTATCTCACAGAAGAGATGTTGCGAGTTTGTCTCTGATGTATCGTTATTTTCATGGAAAGTGTTCAACTGAGCTTCAATCTATGGTCCCCCCTCGCCAAACTTTCACAAGAAACACTCGTCTAGCTGTAAACACTATCAATAATTTCCCCCACTCTTTATCTGTGCCTAAACCTAAACGTAGATTCCATGAACAAAGCTTCTTTCTTAGAACTGCACGCCTGTGGAATTGTCTTCCGTTTTCCTGCTTTCCGGCTGACTACAATATGGTTTTGTTCAAGTCTAAAGTAAATAAGTTCTTGATGAGCCGTTCCATATAAGTTATTAAATTTACCAAATTTTCATTACTAATGATTACTATATTGACCAACTTCTACTGTACACTCTTTAACCCTTATCCTTGAGTGGCCTCTGGGCCTTGATAATGTGGTGATGCCTTTGTAAAAAAAAAAAAAAAAAAAAAAAAAAAAAAAAATATATATATATATATAGAGAGAGAGAGAGAGAAAGAGATACATGCATACATACATATAAATATACATGTATTTACACGTGTATATATGCATATATATATATATATATATATATATATATATATATATATATATATATATATATATATATATATATATATATATTCAATATAGTGATGTTTTCCCCTTTGTCTATCAATGCAGACGTTTTAAACACGATATCAAACACACGGATATATATGAATGTGCGCGCACACACGCACACATATATGTATGTATGTGTGTGTGTCCGTATATATAACGAACACATGCATATGTATTCATACACGCAAACACTTCTATATATATACACACATATTTATATGTAAAAATATATGTTACTAAGGACGTCTCTTTGCGTGTGTGTGCATCGATCGTTGTGGCTATATTTTCGTATATTATTCTCCTCATTCGACCTCTCGCTAGACCTATTGTTCTCGCCATGTTTTATTTCCAACTTTCACGCAATTCAATCCCTTTGTGGTTTTAGATTTCACAACGTTGTTCGCCTTTATTATACATTCATTTACCTTCTTTCTTTTTTTTTTTCGTGTTGTTGAAAAAAAGAAATAAACCCATTTTTTTTAGATCCCCATAAAATCAGACGCCGGATCCCATACATATTTTCCGGTCTCGATTTGTTTGTTTTTTTTGCCTTTTTTTATAATTTTTATTTTCTGTTTTATTGCTAGCCATAAATCTACCGATTCTGACACCACTAAAGATTAAGCGGTATTATAGGAAAATATGGGGTTTGTGACATCTATACTAATAATACGGACATATCCGTCTGTACATTGGTTCGCGACTGGTCAACTTGAATTCACTAAGACGTTTAAATTCATCACGGCATAAAAATACACGAGTTTAAAAGTAACGAGAGCAATAGATTGAGCAATCAACAATGAAGAATACTATAAGAAGATTGAAAAACGATAGCTGATCCAACACCAACGATAATCAGCCTCGTCGTTATTCCAGGATAAATGCACCCTATATTTTCAACAATAACTTAAGCCCTTACCAAAGGCAGAACATAATCCCCGAAAGAAGGCAAACCCTGACCGAACAATACTAACATGCAATCTGACGGCTACTGACTTTGTCAGAAGCATTGGATCGAGAAAGCGGGTACTAAATTATAAACAGGCAGGAAGTGAAAATATATGTTTTTGTATAGAGGAAGTAATAACGGTTTAACGCATTTTAATATTTCGAACAATCCAGCTTATTTCCTGTATATATATACGAATCTGCCTTTGATTAGACTAGGCTGTGGGCGCCCGAAATAATTATGTTCTGTAAATGTGTAAGAGGTTGCTAGCGTATACATCATTCCACATACACGCCAGGCACACACACACACACACACACACACACACACACACACACACACACACACACACACACACATACACTTATACACACATATCCAAACATAGCTTTCAATTTACATGCTTGTTTAAATAGTAACACTGAATACTTATCACGCAAAGCGAAAACTACCAAATGTAACCGAATATTCAGAGTAAAACAAGCAATTTAACAACCTGGTTTTCTCTCCTATTACTTTAATCACACGTACACGATCACCCACACATGATATATATATATATATATATATATATATATATATATATATATATATATATATATATATATATATATACTAGCAGGAGTACCCGACGTTGCTGGGGATTAAATGATGATCAACAAATGTTTTACACTAGAAAAATTTTTATTGTCATCGAAATCGCTGAAATAGCCGACTCTGCAATCAAACCGATGATTGCCTGCTCTAATTGCGAACCCATCGCGATGAACCGAGAGGAAGCTTCACATGCCTCTAACAGTGAAAAAGTTAACAATACAGTGTACTCCACATTACAATTAATAACTGTTGATTTTTCTGTCTGTTGATTTTATGGAATAATTTATATACAATGACTTGCAGTAATTTTTAAAATGCAAAAATCAATATGATGCTCCAATTGCGCTCTAAACTAAAACATTCATTTCGAATGCGCTCTTGACATACCAAATAAACTACTGTTGATTTTATATGCCTGGTTTTTCTACATGTGCGGTGATAATAGCTTCAATTTGAGTTTAAATGAAAAAGTTAAGCATTATTATGAACTTGTGTTTTAAACATAAACATTAATTTCGAATGTGCTCCTTTCACATAAAAACAAAAAACAAATTATCATTGATTGTATATGTTGGAACTTTCCATTTGTGTGTTAATCAAATTTTTCAAATGAACTTGCGAAGTAAGGCTCTTAACTTGGGTCAAAATCGTCTGTTCCTTCTTTCATCAGATCATGTCGATTTTCAATTATTGATATTTATCGAAGATATTCAGATACACAACCCATCGAAGAGCAGTGGCTTGCACATAAACTGGATGCAGCAACGAACTCGCAGACACAAAGAAACACAGATACACATACACATTTTCTTATACACACACACACACACACACAAATATATATATATATATATATATATATATATATATATATATATATATATATTAATTGTCTCTAAAAACGTCATTCGCCAATGCATGGAAATTGTTTTAGCGTCTAGTCTTGTGCATCATACATTATTCTCTCTTTTGTGACTGTTGTTCAAAAAAGAATCTCTGAGGTAACCATGATCGCAATGTTTCGTGCCTTCAATTCCCCAATGGGATGAGCTGTGGTTCGTTTGTTGCAGTTGTACCCCTTTACGTAAATAGCCCGGAACAACCCGCCAGTATGTACGAGCTTAGACCTATGCTTTTGATGTTCTCAGAAGGGTCTTTTTACTCTATGAACCGAATCATGATTATTAAACTCGAATATCAACTACATCCCGATTTGTAAAATCGGCAAATTCTTCCTCCTGAATTCCGCCAAACATCGATTTTTTACGTCTTCTGTACCTCACCATTTGTTCGGCGTCCATCAATAATCCATCGATAATTCTTAGAAACAAATAAACGTACTCGCGTGCACGCGCGTATAAATCGATAAAGTTCGAATAAAAATGCCCCGTTTTAGCATATGAGGGCTGCCTCTCCGAATACTCTTTTAGATTAACTTTTAAACATTTTATTTTCGCGCGTTGACTTTCTTGTTTCGAAGCGAAATTATATTCTTTTCCGGATTGGTAGTATTCCGTAGAGCCTGAAAAAAGATGATATTAAAGGACCATAAAATGAAAAGAGGTATAGTACTTCTAAAGTCTTTAGAGTGGACTTAAACTCATTATTCATTATAGGTTATTAGTAGATCATAGCAGAAAGGACATACATTAAACACTGATATCACGTGGGATATCTTGAAGCGTATATATCGACATATTTTCTATGTTATACTAATATATATATATATATATATATATATATATATATATATAATTTCACATATTTTTATAATTTATAATTATAATATATAATTTATAAGTAATAATTTATAATTTAAAATTTATAATTTTTCGTGTGTTAATATTAATATCAAACGCCCTTCTTTTCTATGTATTTAAAAAGAAAATAAAACTTTGTTATATATGAGTCATAGGAATTGCATTGGCTAGCAAAATATCTTCTTACTTTGCATATTCTTTTAAGCATTAATTTTAATTAATAGGACACGTAATATCTCGAGTCCCTTCTTTTGTAACGATGACAAATATCTCCTCACTTTCCCGTCACACGTGACTTCTCGTTACGGCGACGACGTATCTCACGTGATCGTATCCTCTAACGAGCTCCTATTCTCTCCTTTATATAGTCCTTTTCCTTACAGTGACCTCATTTGCATAGGTGTATCCGCGCTCTGTTACGTGTGTATGTGTGTGTGTGTGTGTGTGTTTGTGGTCTATTACATTTATCTCTACCACTAATAAATGATTTCAGTAATTAATTACATAGCGTACGAACGGACAGATCTATTCCATTCACTATTTCGTAACAAACACTTAGTAAATGTATTTTTATTTTCAGAAAATTTTGGCATCGACAAATACAAGTGCCGTGGCAAATTATGCAAGTCATACCAAATTAATTTCCTTTGGGAAAATATGAATATCGTTAAATGTGGAATGGATGTAGCAATATCAAACAATATACAATGGTACGCAATTAATATTAATATGTGCTGTCCATCGATCATGTGACGCCGTTTTTTATCGTTTTTCCGCACACGGTAACGTACATATTATAGGCACACCCAAACACACACGCACACATATATGTATGTGCATATGTATGCATGTGTGGGTGTGTGTACATGTGTGTGTCACCATAGTATGTGTGTAGCTGTGTGTGGGAAAAACGGAAAAAAGGCGTCACATTATTAATGGATAGGGCTCTCACACACACACACATTGCACTTAAGGGAACAACGAGGATACTAAAAAGAGCTCTCGGTTGGTTTCAATAAGAGGCAGGCCAATAGTGGCAGCTGGTTTGGCTGCCCCATACCCAGCGTTACAATCTTCAAAGGAAGAAAGTAAGAAAATAATACATACACACATATATATATATATATGTATATGTTTATATCTGCATATATATGCATATATATACACGTGTGTGTGTGTGTGTGTGTGTGTGTGTGTGTGTGTGTGTGTGTGTGTGTGTGTGTAACAGAATACTGTAATGTCTACTAGGCATTGTTCTCGGTTATCTAAGCTCTTCTTATACAAGTTTTTTTTTCCAGGACGACCTGGGATGATGATAGTTTCCCTACAAGTACAGCGTAACTAAATATTCAAAATCACATAGTATTAACCGTCCTCAGTATGGCCAACCATCACTGGCTTTTCCAAGGAATGGTACCCTTTCCCTAAGTGATGTTACCTCAATCAATATGTCGAAGCGGGATACTATGCCAGACAAGCTGAACTCTTGCCCTGTAATCCGGATATAAAGAGCCCGGTAGAAAGATATAGTATAACATATAATAGTTATAATTTATCTTTTATTTTATTTCGGTTAAATTTCTCGCAAATTAAGGGACCCTCTTCCTGGTACTAACATATGATCTCCAAATGAGATACGTAATCTTTCAAATATTCCATTAAACTTCTGCCTTAGATACCAAACAATGGTTTAATAAAGAAGTTGAGAACATAATTATCAGTGACTATTCGTTAGTGTAGCTATATTTAAAATAAGGTCAGTTTTCAATGACCTCCAAAATGACTCGTGCATTTGCTGGCGTTTTAATATAGTGATTATTTATACTTTAACGCGCTAAACACACAGTTTCCTTGCGCAATAAATACGTCTTATTGTCTAGGATGGTGCCTAAGAGCTAGCATAAGTTGAACGGCTCGCTTCCTTTGTTAGTGTAAACGTTTGGTGTTAGGCCTTAGTACTGAGCAAAATCTCTGACAACATCATCCTGTGTTAGACGTGGAGGTGACAGGAATAGAGTTGGAGATGAAAATCAAAGTAAGGTTTAGTCTGTACGTTCCGAAGAACGAATAGGGAAACAAGACAAAAAAAAAAAAAACTGAAGATAGAAATTAAACGAGGAATGACATCGCGAGAAAAAAAAAAAAAAAAACGCGCACACGAACAAAAATAGCGCGCATTCCAGAGAAAGTGAATTTACCGGAGGAGAGTACTTATAGAAATGAATTCTCCCGCTTTCTTATAGTGTTTCATTATAAACGATTACAAGCTGGACAGAGATGGAACGAGGTGTGCTTTGCTAGCATGATGACTCTCATTTTATATGTTCTTACTTTCTCTACCTTACTATATCCGTCGCCTTTTCTTCTCTTATAAATTACGCAGAAAGAAGAATAGGTAGAAAGAGTGGTGGGTTTCCTTAATATATATATATATATATATATATATATATATATATATATATATATATATATATAAACATTATATTATATTTATTTTTTAGTTTATATTTAATTAATTTGCTGTTTTTTTCCAAAACATTTGCAAACACTCTACCTATGAGTCCTCTCTCTTAAGCCATCTCATTTCTACTTTTTTCAGCCAGTCTGTCTGTCTCTGTCTCTGTCTGTCTGTTTGTCTATCTGTCTCTCTCACTCTCTCTCTCTCTCTCTCTCTCTCTCTCTATATATATATATATATATATATATATATATTTGTGTGTGTACTAAAATTTACTTTTAAATCTCTAAATTAGAATATTATTTTACTGATAAAAATGCATGTGGCGTTTATTGCCAGTATTTTCTTGTTGTTGAAAGAGTTGTTGCTGTTAAGGTAACGAGGATTCGGGCTGGTTAGCATTGAAGTTGCGGTGATTCGACGGTGATTCGACCGCGACATTGCTTATACACTCTAAAACGGCTTCGATACTTTTTTTTTATAAAATTGAAGACAAATGAACTTTATGTGTCTAGATGTGTTCATGTGTCGATTTTAATCGGAATACATTTGATAATTATCAGAAATCGATAACCGAAAACAAACAATGAAAAAAAGAACATTTCGATTTGGCAAAATGGACGCATTTATTACGGTCTAGTTGTAACACGTGCATCTGTGAAGTGTTATCAGCGCACAAGCAGAAGTGCCCGGTGTATAAAATTAACAGTAGGTTATTTCATTTCACGGTCGAAATGAATGTTTCTATTTAGAGCACACTGGAACCATAATTCAAGAGAGTTGCTTCTAAAACACTAATACAAGTCATTATATCAATTTAATTTTATAAAATAAGCAGTCGGTTCACTCCAGTCTAAGGTAGTCTACGTTGTATAGTGAAATAACTCACTTCGGAGAAGCATGTGAGTTTCTTCATGGGCAACCAAAGCGGATTGCTGACTGGAGCAGCAATCAATGCATTTAGTTGACGGATGTACCAATTCACTACTTTCCATGCAAGTGGCTTATATTCGTTAATCCTTATTCAATAACAGGCAACACCATGCGTCTATGCTAGTATACTCACACACTGTATATATATATATATATATATATATATATATATATATATATATATATATATATATATATATATATATATATAATTGTTAAGAACATTAAAACATATATTAACCGTGGCCGCATGAATTTGGTCGTTGCTAATATAGCCAGAGATGACCTTGTGGCAGAATTCGAATCTATCGACCGGCGTTAATCGTGACAGCCTGCACTGATGATTCGCGAAAGGATAAAACACTAGTGCCAGTAGGTATTTAATGATTATTTAGTAAATAATTTATATATATATGTATGTATACATATATATATATATATATATATATATATATATATATATATATATATATATATATATATTAAGACAATGCACGCTATCCGTACATGGCAGCATGGCTTGACTTGATCAGCGAAATAGAACCAAGGTACTCTGACCTAACTCTCGCTGAAATGTCAGTTTAACTATAGAGGCATATTCAAATCATATTTACCCAATGTGTGTTGACACCTTACAAGCCCTAAAGAGAAATTATTTACCAAGCATTTCTGTAAAATGATACAAATAAATCGATAAAGTTGAATGACACATAATTCAAAAGTAATATCGATGATTAAAGATATTATCCGAAGCGAAGAACAACATAACACAAAACATAGGCAGACACTGTCACAGCTTACATATATTATAACTGCACAAGCTAAGTTCACGGGGTAAATTTAATATCTGTATCATTCTCTCTAACTCCCCCCCGCTCTCTCTCTCTCTCTCTCTCTCTCTTTATATATGGTGGATTGGTTGTTTTTGTTATACGGCATATCAACGCTTTTCAAGGTATTTAATGCCGAATGTAAAGATTTTGAAGATTTTTTTTTTTTATAGAATATATCTGTTGTTTTCAAGTCGGTTTCTATTTAACCCATAAATGGAACCCTAACAGGTACTCCTATTCCGGGTCAGAGTGGACCTCGGAGCAAGCTGGGCCTCACCATTGGATATAGTTAAAGGTCAGATCCAGGACATTATATATATATATATATATATATATATATATATATATATGTGTGTGTGTGTGTGTGTGTGTGTGTGTGTGTGTGTTGGGGGGACTGTGCGTGCATATGTATGTATGTGTGTGTGTTTTGCTGTACACATAAAGTATCAATGTTGTATGTGTAAATACGTCTGAAACGTAAGAAATACAAAATTATATATAGATAATTATTATTATTATTATTATTATTATTATTATTATTATTATTATTATTATTATTATTATTATTATTCACTATGATAATTATTAAAGGTGCATCATTATTTTCATTATAAACTGCTTCTTTTTATTTTGGTCGTTACTATTAGCATTTTTGTTATTGCTATTTGTAGTAGTTCTATAATATAAACACACACGCACACGTGCACAAAAACGCACACAAAAAGACACACACACACATATATATATACATATATATATACATCCAAACATATATATATATATATATATATATATATATATATATATATACATATATATATCCAAGGTACTCTACATATTTGCCATCTTAACTTTTTGCGAATCGATTATTATATATAACATTCATATGTATGTATATGTACATATATATGCTGATATTATCTACTTATCACTGGAATTTGCGTGTCTGCATGTTGTCTCTCTCTCTCTATCTCTTACTGCCTCTTTTCTCTCATTCTATACACATGGATACACATATAGTTACACACACATACACACATATACATGCATGTATATGTGTGTATATATATGCATATATATGTGTGTGTGTGTAAATTAGGATGCAAAGCAAACATTTGAACGTATTATATACAAATGATTTTATCGGAAAGATGTTTTTTTTATTTAAAAAGACGTTTCTTCATATGTAATTTACTTAAGGGGTATATGAACGATATAAAACTGTTTCTACACAACGTATTTTGCCATCATTATTATGCAATATATAAACGTACACACATAGGCACACACAAGCATATATATATATATATATATATATATATATATATATATATATAACACAGGTATATCATAATCAATAATGATTAGATTGTTTCTTTTTCTTTTACCTGTATTGATTGAATTCTCCTATAGAATTAGAACAGTTGTAATCAAAATTATCTCTATGGTTCCTCATAAAAGCTTTTGTTGGTCATTCAGAATTATTAAAAATGTATCATTCACTTGATATACACATACATATCTATAGCTATCTCTATCTATATATCTATCTATCAATCTATCTTTCTATATATCTATCCATCTATCTATCTATCTCTCTATATTTATATATATATATGTGTGTGTGTGTGTGTGTGTGTGTGTGTGTGTGTGTGTGTGTGTGCGTGCGTGCGTGCGTGATGACAGCACCTCGTTCTCGAGTTTTGCCATTACTTAATATACCTCTGGGTCAAATGACACAAACATGAGCGAACCTAGCAGCACGTGGCAGACGGTCACATCTATGAAACTTCTATAGTCCAGCACATCCACTGATGGCCGGGTGCAAGCTGGTGTGCCCTGAATTACTACCAGCCCGACGATGGAAGTTCCAGAGCCTTTATTGCAATTCACGCCCATAGCTGCTTAGTGCTTCAGTCCTCATTGAATGTCCGTTTCAGGTTACAATCAGCCTTTTTGTTAACGAGATACACACTGATTGCAAAGTGTTTATTCCATTGCATATCAAGTAATGCCTGTGCTTGAAGTTTTTTATAGTAAGGAAAGACTTTGCACTGAGGAAATCCCGCTCTCTAAACAACTACCACATTGAACCAAAAAGAAGAGCAAATCAAAGGTCATTCGAAGCAGCAGTCGCCGGAGGTTTTATATCAGGTATTTCCTTCTCCAAAGAGAGGTTGCCTTCACCACGGTTTACAGGAGCCCTCTCCACCGACCATGCAATTTGATCCATTACTGGGACTTAGGTTGCTGGGCACCAGAGCATATTCCACACACCGGTTGGTCATGTATGCCGCAGCTGACAGAGCATAAACTCCTTTATAGGTTTCTGTCTGGGTTACCTAACCCTTAGCCTTTTGTTAAAAGAACTTTGGCGCATAAGGCAGTGGAGGTCCAGTGATACGGCGCAGGACACTCGCCATTCATCAGAGCCCCGTCTGCGTGGCAGTGGTCACGACGCGCCCGTGGAGTTGATTTGCCTGGGAGAAACACGGTATGAGGCAAAGACATCTGTGTGATTTTAACACACGTCCACACCAGACCTTGACCACCAAATGTGTATATATATATATATATATCCATATCTATACGTACATACTAATATGTGTGTATGACGTATGAGTTAATCTTATGTCTTTAATTTTATATCAGTATAAAAATGCGAAATACCACATAATTGCACGTTCATTTGAAAGTGTGATTGTCGTCTATTCCTCGGGAATAGTTTTAATATCAATAGTAGATTAAATTATGTTTGCAAAGTAACGAACGCCGAAGAATAGTTCGTTTATCAAAAATAAAACTACAAATTCAATTATAAATTTATTACGAAAAATTTATACAATATAGCTTGGATGAAAGTTGAAAAATTCACGACTAGAAATACGGTCAAAATATTAAAGTAAGCATTGTCTATTTGAAGGGAGGTATAAAGTTTCTTTTTCTTTTTTTTTTTTTTCTCATTCGCTAATAATGGTCTAAATACGAAAGAAAACAGAAAACGCATAAAACCACACATATATAGAACATTTTCTTTTCGGCGTTTATACTCATTATTATCACGTATTTCTCTGACATAAATAAACTCTGTCGCTTTCGCTGACAGTTACATCCTTAAGGTTAGGCAAGTCATTTAGTACGATCGTGATATATATATACATATATATATATATATATATATATATATATATACATACACATCTATATATATACACACCCACATACACACACACACACACACACACGCACACACACACACACACATATATATATATATATATATATATATATATATATATATATATGTATGTGTGCTGGTCTCTCAGTTTCGAGCGCAACCACCTCTCTTATTTTGTATGGTTTTCTTCCCCTGCTTACTCTTCGAAGTCGATGTGGTCGTAGATGACTTTTTTAAACCAATAAACAGTCATAGATTTTGCCTTCAAATTGACACATCCGATCAGTGTTGTTTCTAGTTGTATTATTGGGGTGCAAGATAGATGTTGCCAACATGTTGCTTTTGATGCCAACAATTACTAATCATTATTCATGGTACATGTCAAATATAGTAAAGGGACTTTGTCAACCCGATGGTTGACTATGCATTTTTGAGAATTAAACATCTGTCAGCACTGTACTTCACAAAGTACTCAATGATATCGTAAATCTGGTTAGCTCATATATATATATATATATATATATATATATATATATATATATATATATATATATATTTTTGTGTGTGTGTGGGTGTACACATATATGCATACATGTATGTATCTATGCGTATATACGCATATAATATTAAATATATACGCATATATATATATATATATATATATATATATATATATATATAATTTCCTTGTAAAATCAAACCGATTTACGAGCAGCTTAACGTAAATGGCAGAAAAAAAAACTCTGACACAAAAGTAGATTTATTTATGAAAATTCTCCTGCGATATCAGTTTTCCAAATGAACAAGATGTTTATATTTTGGGGATATTCACTTATTTAAAATCTGAAATCTGTGTGATTTGAAAAACATTATTTTTAGTTTTTCGTTGTCAGGATATAAAGGATTCTTCCTGACATGACCTTATCCTTTCTTAATAATCTCTTTTATTACTTTTATGCACTAAATAAATATATAAACATTGAATTTTTCCCCCTTGCAAAACGAAATCATGTTCTGGGAAGTAAAAAATAAATAAAAATAACAACAAACAAAAATAATTTGCTCTACAAAACAACTAAAAAAAATGTCCGTCAATAAATATTGACAAATATAAAAAATTGAATTTATTTATTTTTTTTTATAATTACTGGATTCAAAATCACACATCATATGAAAGGTTGATATGCAGTAAAAAGAACAACCAAACTAAATACTATGAATTAATATTTAAGGATATAAACAAATTAACGGACGAAATTTTATAAAATTACTCGAAGCAAATATCCCGATAAGACTTGATATGCCTTTAAAAAAAAAACACTCAAACTGACCATTAAAAATTAATATGTAAAAATTAAACAGCTTCGAACATGAAATCCTGTTTTCAAATATTATTAGATTCAATTAAATGAGTCCACAATAGGTTATATGTCGTAAATAAAACAATTGAAACAAATTTAAATAAATATGTGAAGATAAAAAAAAAGATCTGCAGAATAATAATTTCCACAAATTGCTGGTTACAGTACGATACGTTTCGAAAAGGGGTGGATATGCCGGTGAACATAGCAACCAACTGTACTTTTGAAAAAGTACTGAACATAATGTCTATCATCTTTGTCACTAGATATGCGTTGCCAGTATCCGTGCTAGTGTAGCTATATGCGCTTAGGTTTTCCTTTTAAATATAATTAATGTATATTCTGCAAACTTCCAAGCTTTTCGGAATTCTTATAGAAAGTGATCATTTGGCAACCCCTTGAATCATCTTCAGGTTTAGTTTTCTTTCGCGCGCGAGACGAAAGCGTACAGCATTTTTCACCAGGAATCAAAAACCGATTGTACTCTCCAGACATTTACAACGAGAACGCTTTCAATATTTATAAAGGAACGGGACGGCTGTTTTGAATATCAAGTATACTTTTTTCCTTCTCATAATATCAACTTCGATGTAGAAAGAAGATAGCAAACGCGTCCGCGCGTACACACACACACACACACACACACACACACACATACATATTTACACGCGTGCGCAAACAGTTCCTTACACTTGTCAGCCTTACGCAATACATCTTTTTCAAATATAAATACCGGGTACATATTCAACAATATATATGTATACATTTTTAAATACCGCTATAATTACTTTATTATTACGCGACAGATAGATAGTGTCATGCACACATAGACTAGCATAGAATTATAGAAGATACAGGAGCAAAGAAAAATAATTGTGGCAATTATTATTTTTGTAATTTTACTAAGTGATTTTATGTATCGAATTGTTTAAATCATTTATGTATCTATAAAAGTGACACTGCCTGTGTGTATGTGTGTGTTTGTGTACATTTCCCTGCCAAATAACTCTGTCAATTTTCGGTCTAGATACTCGAGATTTGACATAATGAGTATTGAGATTTGGGACAACATTTTGAATCTCTTTCTGGCCAGAAATTTGGCTGTCAAGTGGCCAAATTAGCAACGATTTGACCTTTAAAAACACTACCAAACTTCTCCGCCACTTTTGGGCATAAACAATTGAAATTTTAAATGTGAATTGCAAATTCTAGCTGTTCGAGAGAAAAATACAACTATTAGTGTAGAGGCTTTCCGAAATTAAGGGAATCTACGGGGAAGAGGTGGGATTTTGTTGCCTTTCAGGTTAGCCCTTCTATACTGAAAGTAAGGGAATTAATTAAAAACAATTATCATTGCTACATAATTATTTCGCAATACTTGGTTAGTTATATATTATGAAAATTTACCCTTTTTAAATAAATATTATTAGGGATTCCTTGATGAATATAAACATGTATTTCTTTCACCTTTCCGATTCCTTGCAATCACGGTGTAACATCCCTTATCACTTTTCTACGCATTATCTCTAGACGTTTTCTATTCAATGATTGGTAGTAGGTTGTTTTGGCGTGACTGTCCCTTTTGTTAAAGATTAACACGATGCACAATAAACAAAGAAGAATCGCGCAAATACCGGCCGAACCTGAACACAATAATCTGTTACGGGTACGTGCTATCAATAAACAACGCGTGTTTAATATTCAGATGGGTTACCTTCGACTTTAGCGGCTGTTCTTTTTTTTTCTTTTTTTTTTGCGATCCCTCATGGGACAACGAGTCTAGAACGCACAATGTGAGGACAGAGAATATTTTACAGGACTTGCGCTGTTTATTAAGGAGGGTAATATGGGTTCAGGTGGGTTAAATAATTCCTTTATTCCCCTATCGGAGACAATGTCAAACACACAAGAATATAAATGACTAGATGATGTACCAGATTAGCCGGAGAAATATCGTAAAATTAACAATTCAAAAACATCTTTTGTCCGGGAGAAGTCGTACCATTATCGTTGATAGGAAATACATAATAAGTAGATTACATTTCATACGGATGAATATTTATGTTATTTCTCCTATACTGTATTATATTAAATTGAGTTAATCAATGTCTGTTTCCTAAACCCTTTTTTCCTATATAGTTTTACCGGCGGTGCTACACGGCGTTGACGAAGGCAAACGTGTAACATATATCCGATGTATTTTACAGTAAACAACAAAAGGGGAATTAGTTTAAAAACAAATACATCACACATAATTGTCATCAAAGGGCAGAAATATCAAGGATAAGTGGACGAATCATTGGAAATTAGCGGTTACATCCTTTCTACTTCAATTCAGTAGCTCATAAAAAGAAAACCGAGATAATCTTTGGAAGTTTATCTACCGGAATAAGTTTTATTTATTTTGTTTTATTAAGCTAAAAGTATAATAGCACAAAACATTAAAAATTAACTAAATATTGAAAGAAATCCACCTAATGAGTTTCACCGTGATAATTATTGAGTGAATTACTGCCAGTATGTTTATTATTTGAAGTTTTAATAGTTTTAGAGACTTCGAAGAGATATCATCATTTTACGCCATCTTGTAATAGTTCTTACTTAGCATACAGGCATTACCTGTGTTTCTATGTAGATAAATGATTTAAAACAAGAAAGGACACAAAAATGATTCCGGTAGGCAAAAGAGTTACTTATTTTTCCTTTGATAACATTTATTTTATATTTGTTTGTTGTTTCTATAACTTTTTCGGTTTGTTCTCTCTTGCAAAACATATCCCATATTTCTATGCAATCTGCCATCGCTCTTAAATCTTTCGCTTTCTAGCTGCACAGTTTTCTTCTACCTCCCCTCATCACCTCCGTCTTCTCCGTTCAGCACACTCGCACTTATACATACACCGGCAACTTGTTTTTATAAAATTCCCGAGGAATAAATCGCCAAAGAATAAGTAACTTTGTGATTAAAATATCAGAGGTACTCCCCTTTAGTTAGTACATTATCTGATCGGAAAACAGACATCCTTGCCGCAATCTGCGATAACTTAGAATATCAGAATAAATATTATTTTAGAATTTCATATAATATTCATCTGTGGCAATGCCGATCAAGATATTTCCAACATTGTGGCTGTTTGTTTTGTATTGCTTTAGTTTCAAGCTGGACTTACCAGCGTAAACATAAAAGTATAACTGCGTCTGATACTATAGGTATCAAAAGACATATGCAAATATATAACTCGGTTCTGGGTTTGAGTTATGTTTGAACACACTTCCTTTTTATTTAATCGTAATATATGAATAATTGAACAATTTGCGCATATTCCCGTTCCCCTTTAACGTTGCAATTAAAGCGTTCCTTTATACTGTTTAATCTTCATCCGGTTGGGCAAAACGGAAATACAGTGTTTAGTACATATAATTGAACTGACTCACAATAGATCATGAAATATACTTAACTTTTGACATTGAATTTTCTTTTTCGGACGAGACTTAAATCAATGTAATCATTATCGATTGGGCTTTTATCTTCAAAAAACAATAGGGATTTAAAGTAAAGCTCGGCTGGTAAATGAATTTAAAGAAATCCTTGCTTTTGTATGTTATTTTCCAAGTATTATTCAGATTATCGAGTTATTAAATTAGTGAATACACTAATATGCATTATAACACTTTATTTCATGCAACTTTCACTATTGCAGATTATAAATTTATACCGAGAGAAATGTTACTTGCCAAACTATACTGTTTACCTTACAATAAATTGCATTTTTTAAAAGTCCAAATAAAGTTTTCATAATTGTCTTCGGTTGATATACTTGTGGAAGAACTGATTCAATAATCCATAGCATGTTGTATTATACCAACTGTGTTATTCTATGAACTATCATGTACTTTTCACAGTTTGTATGCTTGTATATAATATTATTAAAAATATTCTAAGAATTGTAATTAACAAAGACAATAACGAATAACATTGTTTATAATCTAAGAGAATGTGCAGATTCATTTTGTGGAGATATTTTTTTCTTAATATCCGTTTACACATTTACTGTAACTGATGTAATTCGTTCTCTGGTTTTATTTATGGACAAAAGTTTCGGCGACTCAAAACGTTTTCACATTAAAATTAAATTTAATGACAAATCATTTATAAAAATTATTAAAGCCTAAACAAAATACAATTATAGATAGCGCCTAAAATGAAGCATGTAGACTTGATACCCTGCCAACGTGAAAAAAATATCGGCTAGTAAGATATAAAATGAAATATTATCTTCAGATATTACGATTAGACAAGAATTTGGAAGTATTTTAGTGTACTATTCAAGGAAAATCTCCCCAAGAATCTTATTTTGCCCCCATTGTGGACTAACGCATAACGACAGCAAGTTTCGCTCGACATTTTTACAATAGTTGTGTCTCGCACAAAAATGGCTATGAAAACAAAGACTTGACAAGTAAAAAGTTTGATATAGATTTTATTGTCATTGCTGACACAAAAGTATGGCCTACTATTTCACGCTTGGTTGTCAAAACTCCAGCAGTTACGAATAACGTTTCTCATGGCTAGAACACGTACAATATTATAAAACACTAGAACACGTACAATATTATAAAATACTAGAACACGTACAATATTATAAAATACTAGAACACGTACAATATTATAAAACACTAGATGACGTACCTGGCGTTGACAGGTATTAAAGGTAAGAAGAAATTAAGTAAAAACATGGATAGCAACAAATATATGCGCATGCGAGTATTATGTTATTTTTCTAAACAATTCACTTCCTGTGAGTAAAAAAATATACTAGAGTTGAGATCGATAGCAAAAGCTAAAAACAGCGAGTTAAGTACGACATCCATTAGGCAAGCTTGACACAATATTTAAAAAATGTTTTCACACCAACTTGTTTGTAACATAATTTAAACAATTCGTGCCTGTGCAGTCATGAAGCAATTGACAAATATAAAAATCCGATGATCCGCAAGCACCAATTTACCAATTTTGACCTCTTAACTGCCATTTTCTGGATAAAACAGATTGAAAGTAACCTATTTAACAAGGTTCAAGTCTATAGATAAAATAAATTGAGTATATAGGTTGAGAAGTGTCCTCCCACTCACAAACATTCTCACATTTATAGATAAAAAGATTAGTTTTCTTGTAAAATTACCTCGTTTTCATTATTGTATGGTTAAAATAAACAGTATACCCTAATCTGTATAATATTGTTCACAAGCTTATTTAGTAAATTTTAATAGTTATGAAGGTTATAATCCATATGTCATATGTTTCATAATTTCTTATTTAAATCTTTTCTAAAAATCATTTGTTTAGACTACAGAGGGCGTTCCAAATATATTCTTTCCTACATTTTATTCCAACCGAATAGATCAAAGAATATTGCAATCGATATTGTTATAGTAAGTGAATTTATACATTAATAACCTGGAGGTTGGACTTCTCTGGTGCAGTTATTTATGTTCTGAAACTCTAAAAACTCAATCACTTTAATAGCAGTGCGTCAAAAGTAAAGATATGTCATTGAATTCCAT
>NC_136515.1:45662059-45692059 GCF_053919585.1 Euprymna scolopes | reverse complement strand
ATTTCTCATTCTAAATTTCACTGGCCTGCTATTTATTATTATTATTTATATTTATGTGAAAAGTTGGGCAAGTCGTTTCTCTCGTAATACATCTTTTTGCTTGAAAATACAACAAAAAGTTGTAAAGACTAAAAATTCTCGTGATTAGAGAATTTGTTTTTGTAAAACAATCCTCAGCCGAAAAGTAATTATCTTTTTCGAAAAAAATATCTCCGTTTGCTTATAGCATTTATCGGGTTACAACCCGGGCCCCCATTTCTTATTATAGCTATATTGAGTAAGCTTGGTAAATTACCACGAAAGTAGACAACGGATCTTAAAATCACACAAGAACTAGGAAAACAAAGAAGAAAATAAAACTGAATAAATTACAATATTAGTTGATCCATTAAATTCAAACACAAATATAGAATGTTTAATCTATGAATTTTCAAAGGTTTCTATCTTCAGAGGAGAAACATAAATAGAAAGAATATATCAGTAATTAGCATAAACATGAAATATAAATAAAAAATATAGTTAAGTTTTTGCGAAAAACATAAGGCATATTAAACAGTTACAAATTAAAACACTAATAAACACATATTTTTGTGTTACTATTTATTAGCAGGGGGAGGGGGTGCAACCGGCGTTGCCAAGTCGTCAAAGACGTTTAAATATATATTTATTCATGCAGATTCCTTTTTTATTCTTACAGGGAAAATTCGCTATTGAATATTTTCTATCTATCTATCTATCTATCTCTCCGCCCCTCTCTCTCTATATATATATGTATATATATATATATATATATATATATATATATATATATATATATATATATATATATATATACACACACATACATACATATATGACTACTTCATTTAAACACATGAATTAAAATACGAAGATATGATTTCATGCGTGAATTTCAGTATTTTCTTCAACAGTGTTCCATGCATAGGTAGAGCTAGGTAGTAAGATTTGATAATATATATGGCAATTAAGCTGAGCAGAATATTTCGCGTTCTCTTGTTATGCTTGACGAATTCTCACAAGAATGAACGCGGAATATTCTGTGAGGCTTAAGTGCAATATATATTTTCACAACTCATATATATATATATATATATAAATATATATATATATATATATATGTGTGTGTGTGTGTGTGGGTGTGTGGGTGTGGGTGTGTGTGTATAGGGGGTACTGATTTCAGAAGTTTTAAAACAAGACTGGAGTGTCATCAGGCAGAATCGAAACCCAAATACTTAGTGCTTCAGCCTTGTTTTCTCACGTTTGAACTGTCGACACACAGATAAGAGCGGTTTAAAATTTAACCTCTTCGAGCTCTGAATGAATTCGTAGCTACGCAAAAATGGTAGAAATATATCGGCAAGAGTAAATGCACAGTTTTCATTTCAACTTGCCCACGTAGTTCTCTACACGTTATTCTTCAATCTAAAGTAAGCTTTTATTGGTTGTAAACCATCATTGTTTTTTTTTCTTCTGTGTATTACAGTATTGTCTGACCGGTAGTTTAAGAGTTTATCGACGAAATAGTTTCGAACGGATACACACTCATACGTACATCTACTGCTTTATTTATATAGATTGAAAATTTGTAAATGAACGGTATAACATTTATCGAGATCATAAAATATAAGGAGACTTCAGAAGAATTTGGAACGTTTCCGAAATCTAATTAGTTCATGATTTCTCTCTCTATATATATATATATATACCTCTGTCTTTCTCTCTCCCTCTCTCTCTCTCTCTCTCTCACTCTCTGGCCTACGCACTAGCTAGAATCTGCAACGTCAGGCAGCCATTACTGTATATTGTGTACAATATAATTATCACTAGAAAATTGGCTCTAAAATAATAATTACAAAATCTGCATGAATTAAAATATAATATTGAAACACCGGTCGCTTTCTAACATACGCGCGCACGCACACACATACACACACGTACACATATATATATATATATATATATATATATATATATATGTATGTATGTGTGTATGTATGTATGTATGTATGTAGTTATGGAACTACTATATGCTGATGATGCTGCTTTTGTGTTTCACTCAGAGCGTGATATGCAAAATATTTTGAATTATTTTAGCAGCATATGACGTCTTTGGCTTAACTATCAGCATTAAGAAGACGAAAGTGATGTTCACCCCTGCATCTTTAACCAAACATCTATGTGGGGCGGGGGGTAGACTTGATGTTGTGGACACATTGGTGTACTTGGGTAGCACAATCTCCAGAGATGGGTTTCTGGATGTGGAAATACGTCTTCGCATCCACAGGGCTAGCACGGCATTTGGAACACTAGAAAAGCGGCTGTGCTGTGATCGTGACATCTCTGTCAGAGCCAAGATTAGTGTTTACTTGACCTGTGTGCTTTCTGTTTTGATTTACTCATATGAATGTTGGACAACACAACGTCGGCACTTGAAGCAACTCGAGAGATTTAATCAGAAATGCCTCAGACTAGTCCTAAATATTAAATGGCAGTCTCTGACACCTGACACGAATATTCTTGGGAAGGCTGAGTGTTTGAGCATTGAAGGAATGGTGATGAGGAACCGGTTGCGCTGAGTAGGTCACATTGTTCGAATGGACGATGTGAGGCTGCTTACGCAGTTGTTTTACGGCGAGCTTAAGACTGGGAAACATCCTCAACAGCGACCAAAGAAGCGTTTCAAGGATTGCATAATGGATGATCTTAAAGTTTTTAAGATTCCTGTTCAGAACTGGGAGACCCTGTCAGAACGCAGGCTTGAATGAAGGAGGCTAGTTGGAGGGGGTTCTGAGTTTTTTTTTTGCAAGGAATAAGATTACTGATGCTGAACTCAAGAGAAGCCATCGGAAGGTGAAGTAGTTATAGTAGTAGAAGTATTATTAGTAGTATGGTGGAATTTTGCTGCTTTTCGGGTTTGTCGAGTGTATTTACATCGAGGTGGTACAAGGAGTGCATAGGAGCATCTACCATGGAAATTAGCATTTTTCACAGGGATCCTCTTCAGCGATTACTCACTGATGACAACATGCGTTTTTACCTGGAATTCGAGTGACAACGATTTTACAGAGCTTTCCATTTCTCTCCATCTCATTGGATTCATTTGTACATGAATTTGTCTTTTCGTAACAACCGCTTGCCATTCATGTCTTGCTGGCAATGACCATTCTTCTTCATTGAAGTTTTGTTTGCAATAGTTCTCAAGTTCCCAGTACTTTACTCATTCATCTATCTGGTTTAAGCTTCTTTTTTTTTCTCTATTTTTCTATTTTTTGGACATTTCTTTACTATTTGGTGTTGTGCGAGTCGATGCTTACACAACAGTATTTTTAATTTTCATTTTATATTTTTAGGGTAATTACTTAACATCTGGCAGTTCCGGTGTACTTAGTACTTTTTGCTGATAATTTGTTTTTAAAATTATTATCATCATCATCATTATTATTATTATTATTATTATTATTATTATTATTATTATTATTACAACTAGTACTATTATTATTATTATTATTTATTGAACCGTCCTTATTATTATTATTATTTTATTATTATTATTATTATTATTATTAGCAGTAGTAGTAGTAGTAGCATCATTATCATTATTATTAGCATTATTATTTTACCGTCGTTATTATTATTATTAGTAGTAGTAGTAGTTAGTAGTACTTGTAGTAGTAGTTGTAGTAGTAGAGTAGTATTATTGTCGTGATTGTCAGAAATATTAGTATTATGGGTATGCAGTGTACGGTAATATTCCAGAAAGACAACAACTGAAATGTTGATTTAAAAATCGAGGGTATGATGTTTTCCGCATTTCGTCTTCTCTAAGCCTGCTTTCTTCCCTCCGCTGTACGATCTGCGCGTGCGCGCGCAACTGCTGTCATGTTGGTATCAAATTGTGGAAGGACACAGAAAAACCTCCACTCGCAGAACACAAATACAAGGAGTAACGAAGGATCGCATCATAGAGACGGGATGCTGCTCTATGTATTGCTTATACGCTTTTCCCCACATTATTTCTGCTTCTGCTCTTCTTTTTCTTTTCTTCGTCGTGCTCTTCTTCATCTTTTACTTCCTCTTCATTATTTTATTTTTTCTCCCTATTCTTATATTTTTACTTTTTATCCATCCTTTCTTCGTTTTCTTCTTGTGATTGTTTTTCTTTTTATTTTATTTTCTTCTTCCTCTTCTTCTTTTCTTTTCCTTTTTCTTCTCCTCCAAATTCTTCATTTTTTTTTCATTCACTTTTTATGCTTTTCTACTTTTCGTCGTTCTCTTCTGCTACCTCTTTTCTTTCCTTGTTCTTATTCGCAGTCATCTGTCTGATATTTTCTTTTTCCTGTCATCTCCTTTTTTCCTCTCCCTCTTCTTGCTATTCATTCTCTTATTCTATCATTACTGCTTTCTTTTGCCCTTTCTCAATTCCCCTACTTTCTATTTAACGTCAGTATTTTTCCTCTATTTGTCTTGCTTTTATTATATTTTTCGTCATCAATTTCTATTACCTCGCCTTTACTTTTTCTTCATTTTCTTCTTCCTACATTGTTTAATTCTACTTTATCCTGAGTTTATTATTTATTCACTAGGAGTGTTTACACAAATTATTATTATATGAGTTTTATTCGCGAGAGGTGTATACACAGGTTATACAATTTGCGCTTTAACTCGTGGAGTTTTCGCACAAATTATTATTCTCTGAGCTCTACTCACTAGGTAGCAAATTATTCCATTTCCATTTGATTAAAATCGGTTTTCTTTTTTGTTGCCGACTTGTCTAGTTGTGTAGAAATCCCCAAAGCGAAAGTTACACAATATTTAATGAAAGAGATCGGAGATGCGCCGCTGTACAACTCATGTTCTCTACCGATCCAAGTTATGACAAGTAGACCATTGCCAGCATCCGCTAAATACAAATCCGGACCGTTCAACACTTGAGGGAAGAGCTCATCGTTGTTTTCTGGCCACTGGTAGTTAGTGTTGTTTCAAGTGACATATTCGAAAATAAACACCAAAGTGTTCCTGGATGTGCTGAAGAGTGTGATGATGCCTTAGTGCAATTAGGCATAGTCTGGTCGTGGCATTAGAACTCGGCACCGGCCCACAAATCTAAAGAGGCCCACTTAGCTTCAGAAGGAGTGCTATGACTTTGCACCCTTCTCCTATTTATCCCCTCTTCCTCTACCGATCTGAAACCGCTAAACTACATCGTTTAATCATATGTCGAGAACATCACCAATATGATCTTACGTAGCATCAAAGTCAATCTGATTTCTGCTATCCGTCGAGTATTCGCCGAGCTCCCGCCGGCGCTTAGAGAAAAGGCATGCTCCCAATTCAGAACCCATACCGAGGCGGTCGTTGAGGTTGAAAGCGACTTCATTAAATAGATGTCAGCTCTACTACATAACCACGTTACCTGAATTGATTATTTTCAATAAAATATTTAAAATACAGCCGTAATGTTACTTTCTTTAGGGCAACACTTTTATCGTCCCCCCTTATATATTTACTCAAAGCATTATTAGTCGATGTTTTGTAGTATTAATCTTTACATAAGTTATTATCCTTTGAGCTCAACTAAGAGTTTTTTAGAAGTCATTATCAGTGACCATTCACCGTCAATAACAAATTACGATCTCAGCTTCCTGTAACATATTTCATCAAATTTACAGATAATCGTAGTAAACCATTTTGCGTTACCGCAACAGTCATTTATTGCTAATGTCTATTTTATGACGATCGTTGCTTTACTGTAGAACGTAAATAACAATAGACCTCCTCAACATTTCAATATCTCTGCAATTTTGCGGTCTGGATTCTGATCTCTTCTGCCTTTCGTTCTTCCAGACTCTTCAATTCATCTTAGTGTGTTACTAACCAAACATATTTTCGGCATTTTTACTATGTATGTGTGTGTGTCAAACAAAGTCTGTAACTTCTAGAAGTTTCAGATCCGTCAGATTATAGTAATATTCTTTTTTATACTTACTAATTCGAATCACTACTTACTGGTTGTTGCCTTATAATGATCCTTGTTTTTTTTACTAGAGAATTTTCATTAATATTTCAGTTCTTTTCATCGGTACCATGCGTGCTATAGTATAAATGTTCCCTTTCACCTCATCTATGTTGTTATGTCTGTTTTACTTTTGGAAACATATTTGCCGCTACCACAATTATTGCTATGACTGTAGTGCCCTTCATAGTTCATATTAATTCAAGTTATTTGGAATGTTTCATGCATGTGCGTATTTTTCATCATACTTGATATTATATGAAACAGTTAAATTTATTTTTCTAAAGTTTTCCTCATGTACTACTATCAACAATTTTCTTGGATGGATAAATTCGTGTGTTTTTTATGTATTTTTCCTTCTATATTTTAGAAGATTTCTATTTCCCGAGACTAAATCCGAATCGCGGAACGATTATTAGTACATAGAGACAGTTTCCTACTTCTTAATGTAGTACCTTCTCAATATAGTAGAGTGCGTTTTTGATTTGTGCCAGCTAATATATTGCATTCACTTATTATGTGCTGTAGCGTTACATTGCTTTGTTTATGAATTTTATATCTATTACTATGTGAATTTCGGCGTATAGGACGGCCCTTTAAGGTAAGAAAAACGTGTTTAAAAACCATATTTCATAAAATAATGGATGTTACAATCTCTAGCCTAGGCTAAAAAACATGGTTTCGTGATTTAGCAGTTGTCTTATATAACCGATATATGATAAATTCATTAAAAAATTGCTCCAATTGTGTATTTCGTCTCATCTAACTGTCCACTTATACGCCGAAATATACAATATATATATATATATATATCTCCGAAACAGTGTTTCATGGTAAACAACTGATAATCCCTTGAATAAAAAATTGATATCATAGTAAATTCGAGAGAGTTGATGCAGTGATTGCAGGTGATTAAATGACTTACTGACTAGATGTTTTTTTTGTTTTTTTTAACGAATGCTAAAAAGTAATTCTTTGTATGGTTTCAAATGTTAAAAACTTCAAAGACTATATATATATACATATATATATATATATATGTATATATATATATATACATATATGCGTGTGCGTGCGTGTGTGTGTGTGGGTGTGCACACACATATTTTCATATGTTGTATATTTCGGCGTATAAAACGACCCTTATATTAAAAAAAAATCTTTAAAAACGAATATTTCATAAGATACCGGGCGTTGCAATCTCTAGCCACGGCTAAACTAACATTGTTTCGTAATTTAGCAAGTCGTCTTATCCAATAGATATATGATACATTTATTAAAATTTACTCCAATTTTGTACCTACTCTTATCTGACGGTCAGATTATAAGTCGAAATATATGGTATTTATCAGAGGATTGTATTCTTAAGATTATTGTTTGCTCTGTGCGGATATCAATATTGATTTCGAGTTTTTTTATGTATCATTTTCTTAATATGATACATTTGTTTCCATGAGCTATTCTTTCAACTTTTACTTTTTAATCATGTATATTTCAAAAGATAAATCTTCCAGTCATAATGGCAATAATATAATTTTGTACTGCCTGAAAATCATTAAAGACATGTAGTGGTTAAATCTTAAAAATTTAAATGTATGTTGTGTATTAATAAATAATACACACATTTCTAATAGCCTAGGAATTTTTTTCACCAGTCAGTATTCTCTTATCTTGAACCGCAACCGTTAGTTCTTGCTTGCAGTATAGTTGCCGCATCTAAACTGCTGCATCAACAACTAGTCTCACTTTTATTCAGTGTAAAAAGAGGAGATTTTAATCTAATGGTTACATGCGTTTCTATGAAGACCGAGCATCTGTTTCATCATTTCGTATTAGTTTTTTTTTTTTTTTATTGCATCTTTACCCCATAAAGGCACAATGTCTCTTTGATGTAGTGGGCTAATATCCGGGACATAATTGTAAGGATACTATGCATGAAGTTGAGCAGTTCAATGTAAATAAGTTCTGGTTGAACCGCCTCCTTAAATAATCACATTCTTTTACATTTCCTCCACTACTAATCAATATGCCATTGTTTCACCGGCCATCTTACATCCACTGACCTTTATTCGCGAGTGTTTTTTAGGCCTTTATAAGTATTACATTCCTTGTAAAAATTGCAAAGAATACGCCCCGACGTATTTACTGTATTTGTGACTCCTCAATATAAACACATCCGACCAAACCACCAATCAGCAAAATTACTCAGCGGAAAACTTTCTAATCTAGTTGCGTTTTCCTGGAAGTACTTGCCTTTAGAATTACCCCACTATTCTTTCTGTTACCAAATTCAAACAAGCAGAAGGTGTAATGTAATGTGAACTAACAACTCTATATTTGGATGCGTCTCAGTAAAAATATGCCTTGCTTTCGGGTGGATTTATGTAATAGAAAAATAAAAGAATGATTATAGATTATAAAGACCCATATGTATTTTCGAAGGTATTGGTTGAAAATTGGACAACAGCAGTTGTAATAATTTAGGTCAGCAATATTCACATAAAATCTGATAAAATTCCTTTATTTTTGCACAATATATTTAGACCAACTTATAGAATTGTTAATCTGTGTTGTTCATATTCCTCTCCTTTCATTCACATTCTTATTTATTATCACATATTTCTCGTTATTTCCTTCTTGTTCATCTTCTCCTTTTTTCTCTTCCTGTTTTATTTTTTTTTATAATTCTATCCCCTCCTCTTCTTCTTCTTCTTCTTCCTCTTCTTCTTTTTCTTCTTCTTCTTCAAATCCTAACCCTCCATCTTGCCTACGTTAGTTTTTTTTATACTTTATTCGTCATCTTTATACCTCTCCTCATCCATATTTTCCACCCACTCTTACTATAGTTAGTATTATTATTCTTCCCCCTCATACTAAATTTCTGTTTCGTTTTCCTACGTAGCTTAGTCCTTATTCTCTTACCCTTTGCATCCTCGCCTTTATATCACCTACTCTTTTTTCTGAGTTATTTCCATTTTTCTTTTCTTCTTACTGTAATGCCAGACCCCCCCTTTTATACATTTCGTTCTTGATTTATTTATTTTCTTTTCTCCTCCTACTCCTCCAAGTTCTTTACTTTCTTCCTTTTTCCCACTTACTCCAACTCTTGTTCTATCCTCTTATCATTCGTCTGCTTTCAGGCGTCTGCTCTCCCTTCCTTCCTCCCTTTATCGGCCGTGTCTTCCTTTTCACGCCAATCATTTCAGAAATGATCCATTCCTTTATATCTAATGTTCGACTCGCTCTTTCACCGCACCTCCCAACCATGCATCCTCCATGTTACCTTCTCCTCTCACTACCCGTTACGTCGCAGACTTGATTATTCCTCCTGCAAATCTCTGCATGTCATAATTTCTGACATTCTTCTTGCCTACGTGACATAACTAACCAGCGTCTCCTCTTTTTTGTGTGTTACTATTCTTCATTCTCGAAGATCCGCATTAATAGTTCCACATATATTCCACATTTGGCACGACAATGTTAAGATATTCATATTTAAAAAAAATCGTCATTCGAGAGAAGAATCTGTACAATTCTGGTGATTTCAGACAGCCAGTTTGCCGGGGAATCTTCATCCAGTCTCCTGCTGGTCCCCGAGGCCGAATACGGTTTTATCTCTCCTCTTAACATCTAAGTGTACATATCAACGTAAGGAATCCAAGGAAAGGGGTAGCAGAAGTGGGAAGGCACGAAAATATTTCAATTTTAGATTTTTGTCTTTTTTTAGCGGTTTGACATTAAGAAATTTTGTACAAATATTGAATCAAAATTCTCGAAAGCTAGACACGTCAGTCAGCTTTAAGTATACTCTTGTTGTTTTGACATCATGTAAGACTGGTGCAAAGACATCATACATTACTGAAAAAAATGAATCATTCATTATTCCTTGCTTTACAGTTATAACTAACTAAATGTGTTTGTATATTGGAAAACATCGTTTATGTACCCAACATATCTGCGGTCATACATAGTGTCCTAATAAAATGAATACACTCTTTAAATAACCATAAAGCCAACATTTATTATAAAACAGAAAAGTTACATATATCAAAATACTGTGAACAACTATAAAAACTAGCTAATTATCGAAAGTGTTTAAATTGTCGGGCATTGTGGGCCATGAACATCTGACAACGCTCACTGATTGAATAGAAAACGTTCATAACCAGTCCAATTGGTATGATGATACGTCTCTTTACAAGGTTTTCTCAGCTCATTCATTGTAGCTCATTTTCTGGTGTTAAGCCTGTATTTAACATGCCCCCACCCATCAACCCCAAAAGATAAAAAAAATCCAGGGGGAGGGTTTAAATCCGGTAAGCGTGGACAGTACTCGATACTTCCTCTTCGTCCTAACTAGCTGTTTAGCAGGTGAGTATTAAGACATGATTTTACCTTATGAATTACTCCATCCTGCTGGAATTTCCTTTCTTTATTTCCAACCATCTTTTAGGGACGTGGCACCGTGTATACATGTAGGAAGTTGAGATAAATTAAAGAGTGTATACATTTTATTGGGGCACACTTTATATCTATTCTTCTTATGGGGGCGAACACTTTTGAGAAAACAACAGATGACTCTTGAACGTGAACGAGAATAACGGAATTATATTACTCTGTATGTCTTTATTTACCACTATAAGGATCAAACATGTCTTCGAGTAAATTTTATATGTTCAGAAAATTACTAGCAAAGATTTGAGGTTTTTATAAATTTAAGACCTAGACTACAATCAAGTTTTGGATATGAGCAGACATTTAGAAATTATTTTACGTGGGATTAAAAATAGCAACATATATTAAAAGACGCAAACTCAATCTGCAGCACGTACGTTATCACCTTCAATCGCTTTATTAAAAAAAAGAAAAGATTCAATCACCAAAATTGCAATGCAAAAATTATTTAAGTTACAGCTGATAAAACTGCCATATCAAACATAATACTCCTCACTAAACCAACTCTTACTAAAATACAGTATTTAGTAGTTGATTTGTTCAAAGATGGTACAAAAATGGAATCCGCGTGACACGAATTATCCATAGACTTGAAAATATGGCATAAACTTCTAAATGTTTTTTTTTTCTGATAGACCCATTTGAGAAAGGGTATTCTCAGAGTGTATTTATTGGGAAACAAAAATTACTATCCTTCATTGTGAATAAATATTGTAAAATAATATATTCTTGTCAATATTACAGTCACGCGTCCATTAATCGATTATGATTTTAAGCAAACTAGGAAATACATCCTATGAAGAATAAATGTATGGAATACTTACGGCTTCTACTAGTAAAACAATTAATAATGTAAGAGTTCTGTGAACTGGGTATTTATGTCTGCTGTGATTGATTATGTGGTGTAATAAATCAATAAAAGTACAATAAGAGTAAACACAATCTCGGATTGTTTAAAAAATAGAATGGAAACAGGTTTAATCGGTTTCCTCCAAAGGAGAAAGTTCAATGGAAGTATGAATTTTACAAGCCGTCCGCAGTCGCATGTAGTTAGGGGTGTGTGCATCTTCTACATACAGCACCTAGACTTCCCAAATTGGTCACCCCCTTAGTACTGACTAGGCCTAACGTTGCTTAACTTCGCTGATCTAACGAGAACCGGTGTGTCAACGTGACTATGTCGTACAGATCGATATACTGAACTGTTATATCTTAAAAATATAAACCATTTACATCTTAGAGCAGACTTGATAATAGCCTATATGAAATTAGTCGTAATGGCAAAGATTCATATCGAGTTTTTTTTAAATATTTAAGTACCGATACACGTGGAAATACATCAGTTGTTTATATTTCTGTTTGATGACGATCCGACGCGACTGAAGCCCCCAGGATATTATTTTAACACCTGTGTTCAAGGTAAAATGTAGTTGTTTTTATTAATCTATTATAGGTAGTATCAGAACGTATCTTGTTATGAGTGTTTATTTTCTAAACTCTTGTAGGAGCTTGTCGTAATTTTCCCAGACAAACAAAGACTACATATTATTTCTAGTACGAAAACAAAGAAAGTGGACTTTTTGTACGAGTTTCACGTTCGACAAAACAATGATGTCAGATAATTTTTAGACAAATTTTATTTGTATTATATCATCGGTGATTGGGATATTTGACTAAAAGTAAATTGTTACGGCTGATAGGTACATGATGACCCCCGTTCAATCGTGAGAGGCAATGAGTAGATTTAAAAGTGGATGCGTGAGCAATTGCCCACAAGGCTTACATAATCTTGAACCACATATATTTTATTATAGTTACGATTAGAAGTTTCAACGACTGGAAAATCATTTAGTATTCACATGATTCACCATTCCTTAACTGAAACCTAATAATGACAACAAGTAAGTAAGCGTCATTATCCTGTATATCGACGTACATGAAAATACCTCACTGTATTATTATATTGATTGTCCAAGAATATAGAGCGACGCACTTAAAATTAACTCGAATATGAATTGACTTAGGTCATTAAAGTAAGATTAACCAAGTGGAGCAAGGTCTTGAACGATAGACACATTTGTGGATTAATTCTATACACATTGGATGAGACAGAAGCAAGCTGTTAATCCAAAAGAAACATATATAGTAAATGACACGGATTTCCTGACTGGGGAGTTGTACTACTTTATAAAGAGATATATTTATTCAAAACAATGCCTACTCTGGTGTGTCATCCTATATCCAACTGTGTTCCTTGTTTTCAGCAATAGTCTCCGAAATCGCACTCCAAGTTCATTAATCGATATATACATAGACTACACGGCCATCTATGCTAACACTTCAAAATCTAACAACAATCAAGATTTCGCTGAGCCATTCTCCAATATTGAGCATGTGCATCAATGGGGCAAAAGGCAGGTTGTTAATTTTACCAGAAAAAACAAAAAACAAAAAAAAAACACGCTTTTTATCTTTCCACTGCCAACGCTATGATATTAGTTGGCATCACTTGATATAAATGTCTCTTGTATCAAAGAAGCAGCCTGCTTCAACAAGCTTCTGGAATTGATGGTCTTCATCCCCGATTTTATATGGAAGATTACGTTAAATCTGGTTACTGAAAATAAGGTTGCGTCATTCTCCAGATCCAGAAGATATCTCACTCCCAATACAATCCTCAACGTTTATAAAAAAAACAAATCCACCTTAAAATGGAAAACATATTGCCACATGTGCGGGGGCTGCTTGACAAAGTTCAAAACCGATTTCGAAGCGGAGTAGTCGATGCTCTATTCGCCATGAGCAACATTTTTCCCACAGAAAGGAAGTTGTGAAGCCGGTTTATGTTTTAATGTTTTTTTGGAGGCAATTCCTCGTCTTATATTTATTCAAACATTTATTAAAACACTCGTCAAGCTCCAATAACTACCAACCATTTTTTTTTCTATTTTCCATAAGTGTTTAATATTGTAGAACACCTTACACTCATTAACTTTTATCCTTAAGTAAACCCGGGCGTTAAAAATT
Source organism: Euprymna scolopes (assembly GCF_053919585.1). Lineage (NCBI taxonomy): Eukaryota > Metazoa > Mollusca > Cephalopoda > Sepiida > Sepiolidae > Euprymna > Euprymna scolopes. Next base: position 45,678,543 of record NC_136515.1, on the reverse strand, counting down.
GGCGCCTTTGTTCTTAAATAAAAACATGAACTACTTATTATGGTTCACTGTGTATGGTATTAAGTTGTTATTTTGTCAAGAAAATAACCGACCAAATAACCCAACAAATCCCTAACTGCTATTATATTCCGATGTCTCGTTTCACTGCTATCTGATAATATTTTAACGATGCAAATTCGACAATCACTGTTGATTCGAAGCTTTATTAAAACAATTCAGCACTGCGTCCATCCGCACATATCCTAGTTACTTTGCAAGTCATTCAATAACTATTTCCTTTTAGAGGTTATTTGAGCCAACTTGGTTGAGTTTCTGGTCATGATTGTTGACATTTCCGTAAAAAATTGGGTCACAAAAAAAGGTTTATTTTTATTTTTATGATTTATATTGGCAAACACTATTCTGTTTCACACACTCTCCCCAATCGCTTTCTGTTTCTCACTCTCTCAGTCACTATCCCTGTCTACATAGCTTTTGTACTTGCTATAAGTATTCGACTTTTACTGCTTTTATTTTAGCTCTTCTCGTCCTTTATCTATCTATTTATCTATCTATCTGTCTATCTATCAACCTAACTATCTATCTATCTATCTATCAATTATCTCTCTCTTCTCTCTCTTCTCTCTCTCTCTTTATATATATATATATATATATATATATACATGAGGTTTTTCCGCGTCTACGGCTCATCAGAGTGGCTTAATCTAGATGGGATTCAGCAACTCTGATGAGTTGCAGATGACGACACACGTGTCAGTGTATAACTATATTTTAAAAATAATATATACACCGCTCCCAATTTATTCCCTACTCGCATTTAGGTAAAAAATTGCACTTTCGTATAAATAATTAGCTTTCATTCAAAACGCATCGCAAAATCAAAAACAAATAAAATATTATACTCCCCATATATATATATATATATATATATATATATATATATATATATATATATATATATATATACTAACATGTTTCCCGCCATTGCCAGGTTGTAAAATCCGCATAAACATGATATCGGATTAATGCAGATTTCGTATTTATTATTATATTATATTGGACCCAATACACAGTAGTGATTTGAAACTAAAATAAAAGACACGTGCGCCACAACCGAAACTCGAAACCAAAACGTTTAGCTTGCGATTGACCTTTTATTTTGCCCGATCTGTGATGAAATGTTAGCAGCAATACTAACAATTAAAACAGCAATTATTAGCTATTATTTTATGCATGCATATTCGTAATGACGTCGTTCAACTTTAACCGGGCAAATTTATTTTTAAATTTTTTTCACAATTTTGCACCGATTTTACCGTGCTAAATCTTGAATATAAAGTACCAATACCCTACTAATACTGTAGGTCAAAAAATTAGAGAGTATTTTAGTAAGCACAATATTTAAAAAAAATATATACTACGCATACCTTAATATATATAGAAAAACAGTTTGTATTTACTATTAACTTTTTACACTAGTATTACACAAGTATACATCATATAGAATATCTGCATAAATATAATTACACGTAATAGTAAAGGAAAGGTAATTGTCTCATGAGAAAACCGAAAAAACTAAAAGGATTTTGGTTGGTTGGTTGGTTGGTTGGTTGTTTTACGGCATATGAACCCTTTTCGGGTTATTTAATGCCGACTCCAAAGATTTAAGATACAATTTTTAATAGAATATGTTTGTTGTTTTCAAGTCGGTTTCTATTTAACCCATAGTTGGAACCCTAACAGGTACTACCACTGCGGGTCACAGTGGACCTGGGAGCAATGGTGATTAAAGGGTGGTTCCACATCATCAAAGCCTACAAGCTGGGGCCTCACCACTGGATATAGTTTAAGGTCATACTCAGGACCAAAAATCTAACAGGAATTAATTAAAATGAATGTTGTAAAGAATATGCACATGAGCTCGATCTTTTGCAGATGAATGCAAATCTACGACACACATATATATATAAAAATGCATTTTCTTTTGAAATAAATTGACAAAAAAAGACAGTTATCTTGAATATCAATACAAAAATAACCCGACATTTATAGTATTATATATATATATATATATATATATATATATATATATATATATATATATATATATATATGTATATGTATACATATATATGTATGCGTGTATATATACATATATATATGTATATATATATATATATATATATATATATATATATATATATAACAGTGTACGTGTTTAATACATTCTGCGTTTGAGTTTTACATTCCTTTTTTTTAATATGCTCTTTTTGCTGGGTGACATCATTGACATTTAAATCTTAAACGTTGTGACATTTCGAAACATCTTAAACAACTGGGATAAACCCTAGACGTCGTATAATTTTGATTATAAACTATGTGCAATCATACCTAGAGCATGTATGTATGTATGTATGTATGTATGTATGTATGTATGTATGTATGTATGTACGCATAGTTATATGAACAACAAACAAGAAAATAAGAAGTAAATGCCATCTTCACATAAGTTGATAAAAAACAAAACCGATCAAATCTCCTGTTTGTTTGTTTTAATCTTTCCCTGTAGTTGGTTATTTTGTCCTTATAACTTTCATACTATTGTTGTCTTTTTCATTACATTTCAGCATATGCCCAGTATTTTTTACTCATATATATATATATATATATATATATATATATATATATATATATGAGTAAAAAATACTGGGCATATGCTGAAATGTAATGAAAAAGACAACAATAGTATGAAAGTTATAAGGACAAAATAACCAACTACAGGGAAAGATTAAAACAAACAAACAGGAGATTTGATCGGTTTTGTTTTTTATCAACTTATGTGAAGATGGCATTTACTTCTTATTTTCTTGTTTGTTGTTCATATAACTATGCGTACATACATACATACATACATACATACATGCTCTAGGTATGATATATATATATATATATATATATATATATATATATATATATATATATATATATATATATATATATATATATATATATATATATATATATATATATATATATATATATATATATATATATATATATATATATATATATATATATATATATATATATATATATATATATATATATATATATATATTATACGGCATAATAACGTTGACACACCGGTTCTCGTCAGATCACCGAAGTTAAGCAACGTTGAGCCTGGCTAATACCAGATGGGTGACCATTTGGGAATTCTAGGCGCTGTATGTGCTCTCCGCTTATCTCGGCATTGTTTCCAGTCGTCTTGTACCTCAACTTGCCACTGGTATGCAACAATGTTGACTCAGGAGAGGCGTGGTTGGAGATTGCGCAACTCTTCCCACACAAATTTCACGCGCAGGCACCCTTACAGTGGGTATCCATAGTCTGTCAAGACTGAAGGAAGCCTTTATATATATATATATATATATATATATATATATATATATATATAGCCTAATTTGTAGTATTCCGAATTTTACTGGGTTTATATAATTCAGTAATCGTTTATATACCAGTATGAATCGTATCATAAACCTAACCGAAAAACATTCTGTATTGATTCTCAATCGTATCATACTAAGTGTATAATAAAAGCACTCATACCTAACATTTCTAAAAGAATATCTTAGCTTTCAAAGAATGAGAGTCTTTTTGATAAATACAAAGAGCTCTTCTTAGATCGGGATACCATGATAAATTAGAATACAAGAGGAATGCAAAAAGTAAGAGTAGCAAACCTACCTGCACACTATCGTACAGCATGGCAATGAGAGCAAGAAGGAAACCGCAGATTAATAACGGACACAATAATAAGGATAAAAGGAATGAAAACGGGAGAGTAATAATAGCAGTGAAACAGGTAATGATGAGGTTGGTACTAGGAATAAGAGAAACAGACGCAAGAAACAGGTTTGGTTAAATCCGCTGTTTAGCGAGCACATCCAAAACAATACACTTAAATAATTTTACAGAATACCCGATAAAAATTTCCTACCTGAGAATAAATCATGTAAAATTATTAATAGAAACTCTGTAATACTATCTTTCTCCACCCCCTCCCACTTAAGCTCTAATAACAGGAAAATAAGCAAAATAAGGATAATAAGTCAGTATCGAATTAACGTATTTTAGAGATAAAATGTCACTGCAGAATACCGGGTAATTGTCCGTTGGGTGGAAAATGCTAAATCTCAGAAATAGTGTACAAATGTGAGATTAAGGCCTATAATATTAAGAACGTATATCTTGGAGTCACGGGGTGCGTCTTTTAGGAAAAATACAGAAACCATGTTCTATCCTTCAAAAATCATCCGGAGATGGAAAATAATAGAGAAGGTTAATGATAGAACTGGGGATGGTAAAATGATCAGCATTAGAAATAAAAAGAGGAACACAAATGCATTAGTTGATTGCGCCAGGGGTCTTCATAGAAACAAAAAATATTTTGAATTGAAATGGGCAATAGTAGATAAGGGTAGTAAGTATAGACCTGGGAAATCAAAAATGTGCATCTGTGGTAACTGGACACCTCCTACATAGTGATTTCTAAAGAAGAAATATTAAATAACATCTGGAAGCTATACAGGGGTGTCTTCATAGGAATAGATTGTTGCTATCACATTTTAAATGTAGCTGAGAGAAAAAACATTCTGGGAAAAATAAAGGTTCTTGAGTGTAGGCCAAAGTTAATATACAGTTAAATAGCTAAGACTTATGTTAATCAGATGTGATGAAAGATTAAAATTTAGCAAGCAAATCTGGAATTTAATATTCTACACTAGAAACTCATTTTGAGAAATAAAGGCAATGGATTATTAGATAAGAAATGTAGACCTACAGAAAAGGTAAACAAAGATTAGCAATATGGTCTCAAAACTGGTAACGCATATTTTGTCATATTGATGGGGAAATAGTTGATAGTGTCCTAGATCAATAAAATAGATTAGAAAATTAGCAATATGAATTCCACAACAAAAATATTAGTAATTAAAGAATGGGGATTAATTGATACCGTTTTTAAATCAGTAAAATTTGAAAACCCCTAGCTTATTAAATAATACACTTGTTCTAAACGATTGAATAGAAAAAAAAAACAAGTAGAACCCTCACTTTTATTGGAGTAAAATGTACGTTGAGCTAAAGAAGAGATTTATTATTAGAATATTTATTAATGAGATATGTATTATTATTAGATAAATATTGAAGAATTTAATTATCGAATTGATATTTGTGTATTAAAACCACGCATGGTTGTATGGCAAATATAGGTGAAAACTTTGCTAATAAAATCAGCATCATGGTTAGATATGCATTACAAACGTATATTTCGAATAGGTTAGCTTAGTTTTAATTGGGTTTTTTTAATTAATAAATAAATCATAAATGCTTATTAGGAATTTACCAACCCTAGAAATATCGATCGGCTTGAGTTATTTTCCTTTCATCGTTATGGATACGTATTAGTGTAACTTATAATTCAAATAAACCTTTATAACTTCGAACGTGCGGAGTCACTTTCCTTGCTACGCCTAAAATATCCGATAATCGTAAATCTTAATAGGCAGGAAAGAAAATAAAATATAAAATATAAATTTGGATCCTTAATTTTAAATGAAGAATGAGAATGAACAATGTATAAAGTAATGTTAACCTTTCTTTCCTTATTGAATAAGTTTTAAACAAAAACTTTTGTTATATCACACAAAAAGGTTAGCCGATATTTTCGTAAATAAACAACGCAAATTCCAGATACGAAACTAACATAGAATCGCAACAATATAACTTTCTTGATTACTTCGGATAATAAAAATAATTTAAATTAAATAAAGAAATTTAATTTAAGAAATCAATGAATATTATTAATAAAATATTAAATGTACATAAGTATTAGTGGTTACATTGTATGATATTTTGTTAGAAATATTTTTTAAATGGAGATACGAAAATAGGTAAATATATAAATCTTTAAAAATACTTTGCAAGGATGAGATATAGGTATATATTTTCGCTTGTTTTATTTTCCTTATAAGGGAAATGGTTTCCATAATGTTTTATTGTTAAAGTGTGTTTTATTCAATAAGTCTAACGAAAGTCTATTCTTGTGCAAATTTTCAAAGGACATAATGCTGGAATTTGTCCTAATAGTCTTAAAACAATTGTAACTAACGACTACATACACAATTTGTGGCTATCAACCCATTCTTTGAAGCCATGATTTTTCTTAAAACAATATATATATATATATATATATATATATATATATATATATATATGTGTGTGTGTGTGTGTGTGTGTGTATTTATATATATGGGTGTGTTTGTGTGTGTATATATATATATACATATATATAAATACACACACGCACACACACATACATATGTATATATATGTATATATATATATATATATGTATATATATATATATATATATATATATATATATATATATATATATATATAATAACCCCGGTATATTGTGGCCCTCAGACATTTTTTTTTTTTGGTTACGATGAGGAATACGTTGGTTTTATCTTGTACTTATTTACGTCATGCACCATGCCTTACGGTCTCATGTACAATGTTAGTTTATTATATACATGTGTATTATATACTGACATTTATTTTGTTACTACTTTTAAATATGCACAGAAAAAAATGTGCTTAGGTCCCGCCATACAGTGAAGTCACCTTAGGAGCCTAAAACACAGAAGGGATTAATGCCGTATACCAGGATTCTACTGAAAATATAAACACAACGGCTTTTTCTGACGTCTGCAACTCTGCATACCGGACCTGCAATATAACTTGCGCGCAAACTTAAATATAATCAATTTTCAAGAGTAACGCGATATGTTAAACGGATGTACTCATCTATTCAGCGACCGGTAACGCTTTAAGTACGCCAAATATATTTTGACAAACTGAATTTACTCTTTAGAGTAATGTTTATACATACACACATACTCAACCACAGATACGCCTGTGTGTGTGTGTGTATGTGTGTGTGTGTTTCGGCGTGCAGTTTAATTAGTGTGAGCATGTAACCATATATAATAATATCAAATATATGTGATAATTAATGTTACATTCTCGGAGGAAATTGTCAAGTTATATCGTTAGATGTATATTTTGCAGTTGCTTTTGTGTGCTAATAGCGTTTACTATCGTCAGTGAATAATCCGTCTCGTTCATTCTGTTAAGACATTCAGTGTTATTTTTCTTAACTTCCAATGAGCAAACTCTTCTTGAACAAAAGAATTGACGAGCTCTTTCTCTAGGGGTTGTTTTGCCTCTTTCCACGTTTAACATAAACCATTATTTATTGGAAGTTAGAATAATGACGCATAAATTGTTAACAAAACCAACGAATGAGATCGGATAATGGGATAGAGAAAAACGACTTAGTTAGAAACAGAATTAAAAATAATATATCTGCGCATTTTGCCAAATAATTTTTGAATGGAACATGACCGTTTCTGTGTAGCATACTTGCTATTAAATAGCTTATATGTGTACTATAGTGAAGATATGCTCAATTATCTAGCACAAGCAACGGAAATGCTGAATATATATATATATATATATATATATATATATATATATATATATATATATATATATATATATATATATATATATATACGGTATCGGCCATAATATAAGGAACGGAAAAAAATTACAATTATTCATGTATATTTCAAAAATTAGAGCATGGATTTTTCTGAAATACTTAGAATAAACAAATAGAACCAATGTGTACAAACTAGTACCAAAAAATAAAATAAAATTACGATTCAATATTGATAAATATTTTAGTTTTAAATTATATCTGTGGATTTATCCTGGCCAAAAGTTAAGGAACGAAATAGAAAATTTATTTTTGAGAGACTAAACTTTACATAAAAATAGCTAGTTTTGGATGCAAGTTATGAAAATGTATATGGCAATTAAGCTACTAGAATATTGTGCTTTTCATTCTCGTGAGAATTCGTCACGCTTATGCCTGACAAATTCTCACGATGACGTAACGCGGAATGTTGTTACAGTATATATTATGTGGTTTAATTGCCATATATATTTTGTAGCTTTATTGCCATATATATTTTTTTATTATTTACTAGGTTACTCTACTTATGTGTTGAGCATTGTTGAAGTAAATACTCAAATTTGCGCATAAAATTATATCTTCTGATAATTATTTATGTGATTAAATGAAATAGTAATATATATATATATATAGATCTCTCTCTCTCTCTCTCTCTCTCTATATATATATATATATATATATATATATATATATATGCATACAGATACACACACACACAGGGGCGAGAAAGATACTAGCTGAAATTGACGAGGTTTCTTGGTAGGTAATTAAAAACAACATGTTTTATGCATTATACCTTCGTACTCTCATTCCAAGGTTACATTAATTTTATTTTTGTTTAATCTTTAATAGAGAAACTTCCCTTGTCGTGTAAAACGAATCATTACTTGTTTCCTGTCGTTACATTATTTCCCTGCATATTAACGCAAACACACTGCTTCCTGTTTGATGTCCGAAGTTAAGCGATGGCAAGCCTGCTCCGTGCTAAAATGGGTAACCATTTTGTAAGATCAATGATGTATGGGTTCGGCAGGTTTTCCTCCCAATACAGGCTGCATGCAATGATGCAGCACTCCATCGAACCCGTAGTTTATAAGATTTTTCCCGATCCCTCCTCTCTCTCTATCTATCTACTTATATGCATATCTATCTATCTCAGTCATTACAAAAACAACCAAACAATGATTTCTTTGTGCGAAATAGAATTATTATTATTATTAACATTATATGATGTAGATGGATGTAGAAAACACCATAGAGGTTATACTGTTCCCACTAGTCCACTGATAATAAAAGACTATAGAAAACACAAATATTTTACCAATGGTCACTGAAGCAAAACTAGCGGCAACTATTTGTGATGATATGCTACTTTGGTTTGGTTTAGGGTTATGAAGACTGACATTACAATTGAGGCAAAAAGTATAAGACAGAATCTTGTGATTGGCATTATTGTCAACAACGACCAACACCGATTGCTATCACAGCAAGAATCAGCGCCACGGTCACTAACATCGGCACTGCAGTCCCATCAATCTAGCCGTGAGTCGATTGAACTACACAGTAGCAACATCGACATTACCTTAAAGACAGTTAGTCCACAAATAAAAAGTGCTATTAGAACCGCATTTACAGCTGCAAGAATACCTGGCTGTCCGGGCTCATGCTCAAAGATCGTTCATTTTCGAGTCATGGTTAGAGGTTGAGTTGTAGTTGCTTTCGGAGAATTGCAGATATTCCAGGTCAATCAGCTGTTATTAAAACAATCCCAATCAGAATATATATATATATATATATATATATATATATATATATATATATATATATATATATATGTGTGTGTGTGTGTGTGTGTGTGTGTGCGTGTGTGCGTGTCTGTCTATCCATGTATATATGTGGGTGATGTACATATATGTATACACACACAAACACACACACACACACATATATATATGTATATATGTTTTGTGTGTGTAATATACATATATATTTATATGTGTATACCAGTATATGCATACGTACACATGCGTATATTTATTAATATATATATATATATATTTCTGTGTGTGTGTGTATGTGTGTGTGTATACCGTCAATAGAATACACCATTTATAATAAAAGTAAATACCGTGGGGACTGGTTATATGAAAAAAAAAAAAAAAAAAAATTAATTTAGTAGAAAACAACAGTAAAGCTTTCGCTTTTTATGCTTTCTGTTTTTTTTATTTTTTAATATTTGTCGTTTCAAATACACACATATTTTCAAATATATATATATATATATATATATATATATATATATATATATATATATATATATATTGAGTGTTACTCAATGCATATTTGTTTGCTGAAGTCATTCCCACAACACAATATTCCTCATTTTGTATATTATAGGTTTTGCTTTTGGGTTTAAATATTTTCTACTTATATATTTTTGTCATTAACTGTAATTTTTATTGACCCATCTTTAGCTAAGTGTCTGCCAATTTTATGCATGTTTTATGTAAGGTGTTTTGAAACTCAGTTTCTTCAACACACTCTATATAAACGCCTACACTCCTTGTCCCTCTTTTCATCTACTTTTATTAACAGTTTCAGACAATGTAGAAAGAAATGAATAAAACTATTGTAATAAAAGATTATAATCCAAAGAGAATACCAAAACAGGAAATAAAACAATTTAAAGTGAAGTTGGAGAAAGATCTATTGATAGATAAAGGGATTGTTTAAGTAAGAGAGAGACGGGAGAGAGCGGAAGGGCGAAACATAGGAATGGAAAAACCGAAGAAGAGTAATTTTGGATTTCGCTATTTCCTTTTAATAATATGTATTTTTGCAAATATTATTCTAGGTGTGTGCGATTTTATCTATGAGTCAGATATTTTTTATCAGTATATATATATATATAATAAAATAACAATTACAATTAAATTTACCAAAATGATCCAAGATGGTAAAATAAAAGTATATTATAAATATTAAAGAATTAATATTTATAAAATTATCTCAGCCAGATGTAAAAGCTTGATAAAATCAAATAGGAAATAGAGCTGATAATACGGGCAACCAGTTAATAAAACATGTTAAAAATCACTTTGAAATGAGTTAAAAACATATTTAATCTTAAAAGGAAACACTAGATAAGTGGATACTCCGTAATCCGCGGAGTTTCGAAGAAATATGTTTCTTCTCATCAGAGGGTAGGAATTAGCAAAATTCGGGATCGGATTTTGCATGCAAAAGTATTTGATGAAACAGCAAGTAAGTCAAAGATCTTACTTGAAAACAAAAAAAAAGTGAAGCAGAGGGAATATGGTGAAGAAAAGGGTGATTACACATGAACGGATATTAAATATTATTAATATATATATATATATATATATATATATATATATATATATATATATATATATATATATATATATATATATATATATATATACTCGCAGGCCGCCTGGCCTTTCCTAGTCATAAAATATGTTTACCTATAATATTTTGGTTAATGCAGATTTCTGTATTGTTTATTATATTTTATTGGATCCCATGTATAGTTGTGATTAAAAAATGTTAAAATAAAAAATGATTCAACATCGAGACCAACCCTTTTGCTTTTGATTTACTTTTTAATTTGACGTGAATACCTGAGCTCTAAGGCCATTTCTACTGCAAGGCTAAACATCAAAATATTAACCAATTACTTTACACAGTTATCTCGTTCATTCACTTACCTGGAAAATTCCATTATTGTAATTTGTGACGCGTTTGCAGCAGTTTTCCCCAGCTGAAACATAAATATAAAGTTTCGCATGCATTCGAATACCCTATATATAATGTTGCATATCTGTAGACCAAAAACTGTCAGAAGATGTTGGTAGGCAACATTTTAAAACAAGTATATACGCATAAATAAATATACTGTACTTTGAGGTAATTGTGCCACTACAAAACATACTCCTTATATGCGTGGTTGCCAAAAGCGCACTTTTAGCTAGTTAGTGCAATTACCACGGGCTTGGAGCAATTACCCCAAAGTACGGTACATATAAAAGAGGTGTGTGTTTACTTGAGCCTTTTTACGTAAATCGTACGCATGTATTAATCATGTAGAATATCTGCCTTAATATAATTACATGTAATAGTTAAATAAAGATGATCATATCATACGAAAACTGAAAAAAAATGATAAGTAAATATATATTTTTTTAAATATTCAAATTAGCTTGATCTTTTGCAGATGAATGCAATTCCACGACCTATGTATAACAAAGTTATATTTTAAACTCCATATATAATATTTTAATAGTAGGAATTTCTCCCGGGACCAATGTACCGTATGTTTGCAACAACAGATCCCACATACAAATTTATTATGTCGGGATCAGTAGCTACTGTCATGTAACTTTAAAACGATATTTTAGACACATTTATTCATTATAATAAAATCCTATATTTTATCCTAGGAGCAAAACTATCACAATCGCACCATTTTTATAGAAAGTAGTTTCAATTTTTCCCTCCAAATAGAAGTCCTGTACCCCTCCCCCAAGTCAGGACCAGGAGAAAATATACACATTCTACAGATATTGTGCTTACACCCTTCGTAATTGGATCGTAAACTGATTGGTATAACACGATCTTTCCATTTCCTGACTCAAAAATAATATATAATCCTTTCTCAAATTCGGCCCATACATATTGGCTGAGCTATGAATACTCTAATATTATGGAATGCTACTCTTTTCTATATAAACGAACAGTTATTAAAATAAAAATAATGGCCTCACTAATAAGCATTATTTATCCCGGCGATGGGCCAGATACAAAAACACAACATCTGTTGTTAAAACGTTTGCAATAAAGAAAAAGTATTAAATGTTTTCGGTGGCTATTTCTGTTTTGTCACGTCATATTTGCCGTAAATACATGAGAAATAACTTACTATTCTATTTCCTGCAAAAAATGTTCCCTTCAATTATTAACGTATACATTATCGTTTTGTGTGCATTTAAGATATTTTTTCTACTACGACATGGCACTGCATTAAATACTAGGGGTTTCACTTGAACATCAATATTTCTGTTAGTACAATACGGCAAGTTTTCTTTTGGAAAACAATATCCAAAAGTATTGAGCTCATGAACATAAAAATTGTACATTTTGCCAATTTTGTTTTTGTTTGTTTTTCGCCACAGCAACGCGTGACTTGGTATAGCTGGTCTTAAATAAATAGAAAACAGGGTGTATAATATGAACAATATTAAAATACTATATTTGTCTCGAAATTTAATAAGTGATCAGAACATTAATAATGTTTGCTGAAATACTACTACTACTACTACTACTACTAATAATAATAATAATTCTGATTTCGTTTATGAATGTCTCTCTGGAAAGGGATGGTATTCATTTCCAGAGGATTTCCCTTGATTCCGGCTTCAAACCAGGGGCTTCAAAGTTCAAGGGTTTTCCTAAGGATGTTGCTGGTACCTATAATTGCAGAGGTCTGATGGCCGCCTAAAATATCGGGGATTTGTGGGTTTTTTCAATTCTCCTTCCAGACGACTTAATACTACTCCTAGTGTACCAACTACGATCGGGATTATTTGTGTTTTAACCTCGTGTATACGCCTTATCTCAAAGGCCAATGGAGCATAATTGATCCACTTCTCATTCTCCTTCTCTCTCATATTCCTGTCCCAGGGTACTGAGAAGTCTACAATCTGCCAGTTTTTTGAGACCGGACGATTATGTTCTAATTACTTGATCGTTATGACACTTTTGTCCCACCATACCTCTACCTTGCCATCCTCATTTGATTTCACTTCATCAGGCACCTCTTCAAACAATTCTCCAGCACATCTCACCCCGACCCCTCTTACACACCTCCCAATATACCCGGAGTCACATGCGATCGTGTATTTTGCGGTACTCTCTCTGGGCCAGTCCAGTACAGCCTGCTACAAGGTGCGCAATTGACTCTGCGGTCTTACCACAAATCCGGCATTCTGCAGCAACAACCTCTCCTAGAACCACTGTTTTTGAACAATCGTATTCCTAATGCCTGCTCTTGTGCTGCACAAGCAAAAGCTTCAGTACTCGTAGCCAGATACCCAGCTCTAAGACATTGCCATGATCTTTCATCAGCCACTTCTGCTATATCCTGGAAGACCCTTCCATGTATTTTCTTTCTAGCCAGTCCTCTACCCTTTCTCAATCAATACGTTTCACATAATCAGCCTTGGTTTCACATACCTCAACTTCATTGGCCACAACTTTTGGCATCCACTCTTCACTTCTAACCACATGCTCCTTCAACAACTTCTCCTCGGTTCTAACACAACCCTTTACAATTTTCAGTCCTCTCCAACCACCTTTCCTCTTTTGATACAGCCTTGCTACACTACTTCGAATAATAATAATAATAATAATAATAATAATAATAATAATAATAATAATAATAATAATAATAATAAAATAAAAAAGCGATTGTCCTACGAATCCATAATGAGTAAAAGTATAGCTATGTATATTATTATAGTGGTGATACACTTTATGATAAAATCATGAATAGTTCTATAGTGATAAGCAAAGTTTTTATTTTATCTGAAATCTAATTTAAATCCAATTTCCCAAACTACATACACGCACGTATTTGTAAACCTAGATAGCTTGCATCTTTTCTCCGCAATCGAGCGATTCCATCTTTAAAAAAATGGAGGATGGCGATAGGGTAATTTATATGTGTATATACATACATACACACATACATACATATATATATATATATATATATATATATATATGCGTGTGTGTGTATTTACTTATATATTTGGTACAATATAATAAGCGATAGAGTATTTCTCTATCATAATAAATACGTCTGCATCAGTTAAAACCTGCTACTATACACCCCCCCACACACAGACATATATATATATATATATATATATATATATATATATATAATTGGGTGTGAATGTATGTGTTGTGTTTATTTGACGAACATACATTATGGACATACAGTTGTCGTCTCCACTTCCTTTAAAGAGTCAGCATAATCACACCAGAGTTCTTTGCTAAAATAAATCAGCTTCTATGCAGAATGCACATATGCAGTCAATAATACATACACGTATATGTATATGTGTTTATGTGAGTGTGTGTGTCTGAGTGTATGCGTTTGTATGTCTGATTACGTGTTAGTGGGGCCCATGTTGTTCTACGTATTAGCCTATTATATGTGTTCAAATACAAATGTTTGAAGTCAATTGATTTTTTTTTTCAGAATTTTCGAAAAATTAGAAAAAACAAAACAGTTTTTTTTTTTCAACTCTTCCTCAAGGGTTAAATCCGTTCTCCCTCTTTGGTGTTAGAATAGTTTCCAAAAAGAAGCGCCGTATGCCGGCGAGTGGAACGGACCCAGTCTTTATGATCGACTGTGTACGCCATGTGGCCAACATATGCGAGAAATGTGTTTATTTAGTTTCCACTTTCTTTCTTTATACTTCTCTGTCTCTGTTTATTCATTTCCTTTTCTTCTTTTTCCTCCGGAACTTGGCGTCGAGTTGGATATAAGGAAACATAAAGATGTTTTCCAAATTTTATTTTTATCTCTTAGAGAACGGATGGGTGTGATAAAAAAAATAAAATATCGTTGGAGATGCAATGAAGAGATGTAAAAACGAGAACACAGTAATTAGAGAATAAGATTAACAGAGAAGAAAGAAAACCGCTTCGACATGTGAGAAAAATGACGAGGAAGGAAAGTGGTTTATTAAATTTATAAACACACTCAGATACGTGTATTTTAATATGTGCACACACACACACACACATAGTGGGGGTGATAAGTAGTTAAATGGATTAATCCAAATCTTATAAATACAAGACTGATAAATTAAAAAATGTATCCATTTTAAATGGATAGTACCAGTCAAGGATCCGTCACTTGACACTCAGCCCAACAGGTGAGGGGCCGGAGACCGGCCCAGCACCTGTTGGACTGAGGTACTCCGCCTGGGTAATACCTAGGAGGTCCACCCTCCCAGGCCTTGCCACCGGGCTTTCCGGTGGGGCAAGTTTATTGCTTGCTGCCTGAGGCGCCCCGACCGGGGAATGCCGACGGGGTTACTCAGGCAATTTTTAAAATTGCAGGAGTGCCCCTCCTTTAGGGGAGCCTGCTGGGTTACCACTTTCCGGCCTTGTGCCACATTTTGCTGAGTGGACAGCAAATAAATATAATCCATTTTAAATGTGGAAATTGATGAATCGCACAGGTAAGAAATTCATTTTTATACTATGAAAAGGTTAGTAATTGCAATTAAGAAATAGGAAACTAGATCAAAATTTTTGTAACTTGTCTTCTTCCTAAGATTAAGGGTGGTGGTGTTTGATCAACACTGCTGGGAGCCATGATGTAATACACTGTTTTGTTTTTAAATCCTCGAAACAGTGTTTCATGGTAAACAATTGATGATCCCTTGAAAAATAAAAAAAAATTGGTATTATAGTAAATTTGAGAGAGTTGATGCAGTGATTGCAGGTGATTACATGACTTACTGACTAGATGTTTTTTTTTAACGAATGATAAAAAATAAGTTTTTGTATAGTTTCAAATGTTAAACACTTCAAAGAATATATATATATATATATATATATATATATATATATATATATATATATATATATATGTATATATATATATATGTGGCATAGTCAAGTTGACATAGCGGTTCTCGTCAGGTCACAGAAGGTAAGCATCGTTGCGCCTAGTTTTTATCAGATGAGTAACCATTTAGAATTGTAGACGCGGCGTGTGCTCTCCGCTTCCTTCGGCATTGTTTCCAGTCGTCCTAACCCTCCACTTAAC
>NC_136515.1:45609559-45657059 GCF_053919585.1 Euprymna scolopes | reverse complement strand
GAGCTTTTTATATCTGGCTGAGTTTATTTTACTTGTAAATATTAACTCTTTAATATTTATAATATATTTAAGTTTACCATTTTGATTACCTTAGTAAACTTATTGTAACTTTTATTATATATATATATATATATATATATATATATATATATATATATGTGTGTGCGTGTATGTGTGTGCGCGTGTGTATATATATATGTGTGGGTGTGTGTGTGTATAAAGAATGAAGATCTAGATTCAGAATAAGACGACACAAGTCAATTTATATCATAAAGAAGGATTAAGTATTCTTCTTATGAGTGTTTAGATCTGCAGAAACACGATATCGACTCTATAATGACGGTACACAATAATGATTTGTTTATAGTGTTAAGGGATTCGTTTAGAACTATCTACACTATTTCGTACAATGGCTGCCAAAAGACAGAGCAGAGAGTAGACCTCAGATATAACATCCGATTTTATCTTCTCTTAACAAAGTCTGACAGTATATCTGTGCCACTGGATTAATCGCACCCTCACATAGTAATCTGGATATTTTTTCGTCCCGGCATATATGTATAAATTCCCAAGTATAATATATATGTACACATACATATATATATATATATATATATATATATATATATATATATATATATATATATATATATATATATGTCAGGTAATGTCATATGCTACTGGCACCATGTAATCCAGTACTACCTGCCTCATGGTCGGGTCACCGGCGACTAAACTGTTCCCCCACCAGACTTGTTTGGTGAGGAGGGGTGCTAGTCTCCCTGAAGGATAAAAAACAAGACTTTTGGGGTGGCAATGGCCAACTAGCATCGTGTGTGTGTCTGTGTATGTATGTGTGGTTGGGGTGGAGAGGGCTCCCGTAAGCCAGGGGTGAAGGCAACCTTTCTAGGAGAAGCAAATCTCGAATTTAAAAAACCATAAAGCGGGAGACTAGTACCCGTATTAAGCTGGTCTGCAGTTTAACTTGTTGCTGGCTATCTTGCTCTTACTTGTAGCTGGATCTCAACATTTTGAACCGAGAGAGAGGCTTAGCTCTCGTACAAAGCTAAGACTCTGTAACATCATCTGTGTATAGATACTCCCTCACGCATTTGTCTATTAAAATGGGCCTGTGTCGATGGAAGTCATTTTTGGGCTCGTGTCTGAGGGAGTGTAACTCGTCTGACAAGTTCCAATCATCATGTATGTATATAAATGCGAAATCTTTAACCACCACTCTCCTGCGCCGACATTGTTAAATGCCAGTGGCAAGTGAAGTGTATGTACAGGGCAACGTGAAAAATGCCGGGATAAACGGAGAGCACATTCAGCGTCCAGAATTTCCAAATGGTCATCCATCTGCTACTGTCAGGCCAACGTTTCCTAACTTCAATCATCTAACAGCTCCTGCGTTACAACGTGTTTGTTTGTGTGTGTGTGTGTGTGTGTTTGTGTGTGTTTTGCAGACTTTTTAAATTTAGTGATTCTTAATAGAAAATTACTTACAATAACATGTTATATAACCTGAAACTATTTTTGAAATGTTAAATCCAAATTTGTTTGACATATTCCCAAATATGCCTTGATAACTTGGATCTACAACATTATTTAGCTGAATGGTGTGTATTGGAAGAATGTCGTCTACACTTGGTAGTAAATAGTAAAAAAAAATGCAATTATGGCGGTTTTAAAACTTCTTTTTTATTTATAGGTCAGAAACTATTTTTAGGGTCGGATTTTTTAGATTTTCGATAATTATCAGATGAATTTCTGTACAAAACATATCTAAGAATACTGCCAGAGATATCAATTAGCTTTGTGAAAAAATCCGAAATGATAGGCTCAACCGTTTAGGAACCAATAAGGAAGTAAACACGCACACAAACTGAGGTTTTTATAATTTATACTTCTATGAATTTGTGGAGGTTTTCGTGCATAAATAATCATATCATAAACCCTTTTTTCTATATATTAAAAAAAATTTTTTTGATATATGCGTCTTTGAATTGCATTCATCAGCAAAAGATCGAGCTAACATATATTTTGAAGATTAATTTTAATTAATTCCCTATTAGGATTTTTTTTACTTATGTGATGATGATCTTTAGTTAACTATTACGCGTAATGATATTCATGCAGATATTCTATATGATTTATACTTGAGTAATGTTTGCGTACAAAAGTTGTAGTAAACACAAACGTCTTTATATATACGAATGTGTGCGTATATATATATTTGGTTAAAAAAAATTGCCAACCAAACGCCATGTTAGTTATTGGTCTATAGACATGAAACTTAATATATAGGGTATTCGAACCCATGCGAAATTTTCTATTTTGGTTTTAGCCGGGTAAAGTCGGTGCAAAAGTGTCTGGTTTACAGTATTGTAGTCACAGTAATCCAAATAATACAACACTTAATACTTATCGAACAAAAAAATGCGAAACAGTTTTTTGATGATTATTTCAAGTTCATTCAGAATATGAAATAGAAATATGAAATATTAGTATTCGATGTTGACATATATTTGAATATTTTTGTATATGTCCAACAGAGGTTGCTCGCTGATGTGGGATAGTGCAACCGTGTTGGGAGGGCCATTCGACTTGCTTAAGTTGCTTGATTGAACGAGTATTTTTTCTTCCCGTATTAGGCTTTCATCTCGTGTCAGATTATTGCAATGTGTTTGGTTTAGCTATTACCCACCACAGGCTGACGCTTAAATATATTAAATATCCCCTATGTACGCACACACACACACACACACACACACACACAACACACAAACACACAACACACAAACACACACACACAAACACACACGTGGTTATTTTGGCATCTTCCCGTTCCCGCGTTCCAAAAGTCGACTTTCGTCTCTTTTTTTTATTTGCCATTATTTCTCACTTCTGATATTCCATCTCACTCTAAAAGAACAATGAGAGTCTTTGAGTGATGTAAGACATGGGTGGAATGGCGGGACGCAAGAAAAATAATCTTCTAGTATATTTTTCGGCTTTTTGGTATTTGCGGCAGAATTTTAGAAACTCGTCTTTATTAGTCCATGTTTCCTTTTTATCTACATTATAGTTATTTGTTTACAGGGAAGGTTTGGCACAAGAGAGTATCGCCATTGATCACTGACACTGGCTGATGGTATTCCCTGAAATTTGATTGCCAAACTCCCTCCCATAATTTTACGCATTTTCCATCTCTGTTCAATAAACGTTGCAAACATTTACTTCCGAGTGTTTCAGAGAGGATATTTCTTTCATGAAAATATATTTTTCTCTAGTGAGTTTATTCTAGATCTGCAATAGTCCATGTGACTGATTTTAATTATGTGTTCCTTAACTTTATAATAATTAGCTTAATAATTAACTATTAATAATTGTTCTAATATTCTGGTTTAAGAATATTATTTTTAATACACAGAAATATATGTGTATGTTATTATCTCTTTATATATATATATATATATATATATATATATATATATATATATATATATATAGGGAGACTAGCCCCCCTCCTCACCAAACAAGTCTGGTGGGGGAACCAGTTTAGTCACCGGTGACCGACCATGAGGCAGGTAGTACTGGGTTACATGGTACCAGTAGCATATGATCTGACACCAAAGGGCGAATGAACTCTTTTTCTGGGTCAACGACCAACTAGCACCATGTCTATTTGTGTGTGTGTGTGTGTGTGTGTGTGTGTGTGTGTGTGTGTGTGGGTGTGTGTGTATGTGTATTGGGGTAGAGAGGGCTCCCGTAAGCCGTGGTGAAGGCAACCTTTCTAGGAGAAGCAAATCTCTGATTTAAAAAACCATAAAGCGGAAGACCAGTACCCGCATTAAGCTGGTCTGCAGTTTAATTTGTTGCTGGCTATCTTGCTCTTGCTTGTTGCTGGATCTCAACATTTTGAACCGAGAGAGAGAGAGACTTAGCTGTCGTACAAAGGTTAGACTCTGTAACATCATCTTCGTATAGACACTCCCTCATGCATTTGGGCTCATGGACTTTAAGTGTCTGAGGGAGTGGCACTCGTCTGGAAAGACGTTGCAATCATCATATATATATATATATGCACACATATACATATATATATGCATGTACACATATACATATATATATGTATGTACACATATACATATATATATGTGTATGTACACACACATATATATGTATGTACACATATACATATATATATATATGTATGTACACATATACATATACATATGTATATATATAAATGTATGTACACATATACATATATATTGTATGTACACATATACTTATATGTATGTAGACATATACAAATATATATATATATGTATGTACACATATACATATATATATACACATATACATATATATACATATATATATTGTATGTACACATATACATATATATATATGTATGTACACATATACATATATATGTATGTACACATATACATATATATATATACATATATATATATGTATATGTGTACATACATATATATATGTATATGTGTACATACATATATATATGTATATGTGTACATACAATATATATATGTATATATATGTATATGTGTACATATATATATATGTATATGTGTACATACATATATATATATATATATATATATTTGTATATGTGTACACATATACATATATATACATGTATATATATTGTATGTACACATATATTTATACACATATATATGTATACATATATATTTACATGTACATATAAACATATATATATATATATATATAAATATATTCATACACACATATACATATATATATACATATATACATATTTATATACACATTAACATATACATATGTATATATATATCGTTTACTTTTCTAGTCAATTAGCCGTTGACATGCTCGACGTAACATCCTTAAAGGACCCAGCAGAAACGTAATACGCGTCCACACGCATTTACATATACACAGATAGACGCAAAATATTGACATACATGCGAACGTGTAAAGATAACCTCGTTCAGTAAATCATGCACACACATGCTGATACATTATACCTTGCCTACCCATCCACGAAGATACCCAAGTCACCTATAAAAAAAGTAAATGCCTTGAAATTCCAAGTCTATGAAAAGATAAAAAGCGTGTGATTAATATCTTCAGTATGACATCGCCCAAATGTGCCGACAGCCTATCTATTTGACTCGCCATTTAACGAATGCCAAAAACAGATAGCGATGAGTTTAAACACACACACACACACACACCCACCCACACACACACACACACACACACACACACACACACACACATATATATATATATATATATATATATATATATATATATAATTATAAAACTCAAATGACCTTCTAACGATGTATGTAACCCACTTGCCGGTTTACGAAATCCGGTTGCGCATGCGCGCATAAACATTAAGCAATAACAACGTAAACAAATAGACAGAATCGCTTCTTTTGAGGATTTTGACCTGCGCACTGAAATATTAAGGTTACTATTTCGAAATTATTATTTAACATGGGAAGAGTTGGGTTTTAAATTACTTAAATGTAATACAGAAATGAACGATGTAAAATAAAAGCAGATAGAATTAACGATTGTTTATTTGGATAATGAAAACGCAAAAAAACAAAACAAAAAAAAAACAAATGAACAATTGGGACGCTGAAATATTAACGTTATTATTTCGATATTATTTTTTAACATGGGACGAGTGGGGTTAAAAATGAACAAAATATAAAAGAACAATTTGGACGCTGAAATATTAACGTTATTATTTCGAAGTTATTTTTTAAGATGGGAAGACTGGGATTTAAAATAACTTAAACGTAATACAGAAATAAACGAAGTAAAATATATACGAATTTGAATTCTATAATAAGTATTATGGTATCTGCTCAATGCACATTTACCTATAAGTATGGTCAACCTCTTATAATTCAGTAACTGTACCTTTTTTATATAAATAATCAATTATAATAAACAGAACGACTCATAGAAATCTATATCCTTTTTTTCATTTTAATATATTTTCATAAAAATGTTTCTGTTCTATTTTCTTTACGTAACAAGTTTCACGCTTATACATGAAATTCATAGCTAATAAAACATACTGGCCCAACTGGTCCCGTGTAGTCTATTATATATATATATATATATATATATATATATATATATATATATATATATATATATATATATATATATATATATATATTATATTCATATATATACATATATAGAGAGAGAGAAATAAAAAGGAACAAACCGTATTATGTGTTGATCAACGTTTCGTCTTATTTCGAGACTTCCTTTCGAAATAAAGACGAAACGTTGATGAACACATAATACGATTTGTTCCTTTATATTTCTCTATTTTGTCGGAATACTATTTCCATTATATTCATCATATATATATATATATATATATATATATATATATATATATAATATTAATATATACATATATACACATATAGATACATATATATATATATACAAATATATATACAAAAATATATATATATATATATATATATATATATATATATATATATATATATATATATATATATATACCGTGCTTTAGGGTAATTGCGCCATCTAAAAATGTGCTCTTTATATGCGCGAGCACTTTTAGCTAGTTTTTGCAAATTACCCAGATTGGAGCAATTGCCCCAAAGAACGGTATATATACACACACACACACACACTCACACACACATACATACACACACGCACAGCAACACACACATACATATATACTTATATATATATATATATATATATATATATATATATAGAGAGAGAGAGAGAGAGAGATATGCTATAAAAAATCTAAAAGAAAGGTGGATCTTTTTCATAAAAGATTCTCAATTTGACAGTCTTGACTTTTCTGCTCGTGATGTGATAAAACTTCTCAAATGAAATTGTGGTATTAGGTTGTATATAAGTATTACTTTGATCAAAATTGGACTACCTTATTAAATCGTATGTTTTCGATACTCGATTGTCAATACTTATCGGATGCATTCCGATAAAAAACACTACGATAGAACACTCACAGATTCCTTAAGTTCTTTCATGTGAAATTTCAAAGAAATGCGCCCAACCATTTCGGAATCTCTAGTTAGACCATCCACACAAAATCTCTTTTATAAAATAATAAAAATTCACAGGAATTTAAATGTTTGAAAATTAGAATTTAAAATATTTATAATTCGAAACAAGAGATACAGATTGAAAAATGTTTTTCTTTATTCCATATCTCACTGCTGATGCTATTCTCTATCTATATAAGAGCCAGGGACGTCCAAGGATGGAATACTGTTGCCACATCTGGGCAGGAGCTGCTAGAAAGGACTTGTCCTGCCTTGATAGAGTTCAAAATAGACTTCGTAGCCTCGTAGGAGATGTCCTTTTCTCCTCCTTACAACCTCTATCTCACAGAAGAGATGTTGCGAGTTTGTCTCTGATGTATCGTTATTTTCATAGAAAGTGTTCAACTGAGCTTCAATCTATGGTCCCCCCTCGCCAAACTTTCACAAGAAACACTCGTCTACCTGTAAACACTATCAATATTTTCCCCCACTCTTTATCTGTGCCTAAACCTAAACATAGATTCCATGAACAAAGCTTCTTTCTTAGAACTGCACGCCTGTGGAATTGTCTTCCGTTTTCCTGCTTTCCGGCTGACTACAATATGGTTGTGTTCAAGTCTAAGGTAAATAAGTTCTTGATGAGCCGTTCCATATAAGTTATTAAATTTACCAAATTTTCATTACTAATGATTACTATATTGACCAACTTCTACTGTACACTCTTTAACCCTTATCCTTGAGTGGCCTCTGGGCCTTGATAATGTGGTGATGCCTTTGTAAAAAAAAAAAAAAAAAAAAATCCAATGATTGCCGCAGAATAACATTATTCGATTTTCGGATCATACTAACGGATATATGTTGATCATTCAAGTTGATACTGGTTTCGATTTTGTTAAATTTCTGTTTTTTATCTTCATACGTTGACTTCAACCTGAATGTGTCACACACACACACACACACACACACGCACAGAGACACACACAGGCACACACACACACATATAAGTATATATATATATATATATATATATATATATATATATATTTGTTGGTATGATCAGACACATTTACATTTGAGCCGCACCTTCAAGCTTTCTGCTTAAAAAAGCTCTATTATAAATGTTACGGACCGCTGACAAGATCGACGGAAGACACGCCATACTGAGTTGCGTAGGCACACAAATAAGAAAGAAAGAAACAGAAATGTTATCTATAATGCAGAGAAACTGGAATGTGTTCTCAGCCTGCCAGAGCTAAATCCGTCGATCGTGACTGAATCGAACAAAAACTGACTTTTGTGTATATTAATTAATTTCTTATTACTTACCACTTGTCCAGACAAGCTAATATCCACATTTTTACTTCATTGACCATCTGGTTTGAATAAGTGATTATCTTGTGAGATTTCCGTCGCTTCTGTAATAATGTGTATCAGCCCCCCCGCCCCTGTGGTTTGTTGTCTTCGGACGATATTAAAGTTGAGTAAAGCCCTTCAAGTTCTCCGATCAACTCTTTACTTTCTTCCTGAGAAAAAAAACAAATGTACTAAAAATTACTATTCCTATATCTTAGGTACATAGCAACATGGCCCGATAGGGCTGCTGACGCATTTTGTAGGCTAGAGTACGGTGACTGTATAGCCTTAGCTTCTCATATAAAAAAAAACGTTTGAACATTCGTGCAAGAAAGGCAATATATATATATATATATATATATATATATATATATATATATATATATATATATATATATATATATATACTACAGAGTCAACTTGGCATTTCCTGGCATTGCTTACTTTTATTTCTGTCCTTCTATACTCATTTTGAAGTTTCTTTTTTTTTTATTTCTGTGGCACCATCAGATATATCGTAATCCAATTTTGTGTCATCTTATATGACTTCATGTATGGCGTATAGCGCCTGTTTAGTATATATTTATATCGTGTGGCATGACGTCATATATTACGTATACATTTAAAAAACATAAAAAGGAAGGAATACGACTTTATTATTATATGTCATTTTACAGACAGGAAGATATAGTACTGATTAAATTGATAACCCGAATGCGCCATGTTCGAATATAGTTTTATTATGTAGTATTAACTTTATATATCGCTGTAGCAAATGCTTATCTCGTCTCTTGCGTACGTACGTGAATACAGAATGAAATTCTGGAAACAAATGCCGAAAATATTCATGTACATATATTTATTTAAATAAATCAGTTTATGTATACACTTATTTATTATATTTAAAATAATATATGTATATAAAATTCTGGGAAATAAAACTAACAAGTAAGTATATAAGGTAAGTGGGATGGGGTCACCAAATCAGCTAATACAGTCTACGTCAGATGGCGTGCAGTGACGTTCATAACTAGTAATGGCTAAGTGAAGATAGCATGTAGGAAAAACAATGTTTAATTAGCTTGCACTGTTATTTTCCAATTTCCCAGAAATTTTTAAACGATCGATCTACATATAGAATAGCTACATTATATCTGACATATTGAAAGAGAAAAAATATTGTATTTCTGTTTAATTCTACTCCGATTGCATTTATATTTGCCCTATTTTTAGCGAGAAACCACGTAGAGCTTTCAACCCGCTTCTTCCAAAGTGAAACTATTTTAATGGTGAAAATGCCCCATTAATCATACTTAATTGTATATTTGTCAAGTCTTCAGTTTCAATTTGCAACTTTTCTGAGGCAGAAGTAATAAAGGAAGTTGAGAATTATGCCATCTCTATTTCGTTTTATCGTTGTAAGCTTTTCCTGCAAAAGCGGACAATTTGATGAAAAGTTGGCCAATAAATGTTTTCATTTTGATATTGATCATCAAGACCGGATGTGACGTCAATAATTCTAAATGCACATGATCAGTGGTTGTAGGAATTTAGAAGAGTTATAGTAGAAAAAATATTACAGACAGGAAGAGAATTTAATAATGTGTTGGCCCAAATGTTATCGTTTCTTATTGTTTTGAGGGGTCGGTCCAATATGGCACACAGTCTAAGTAATCGATTAATGTGAACTAAATTGCTTTAGAATTAAAAGGTGATAATTCCTAGGACATTTTGTCGAATATCATTGCTCCTGTGTGAAATTTCCCTAATTAGTTTATTTTCAAGAACTTCTCATTTGCGGAACACGTTTCTGCGAAAGCGCTTTCCTTCACATTACAACATCAGGGTCTTTAATTATAAATTGCATTGAAATGTTTTTCATTCAGTTCAACATCCGCAAATCTGTCACGATATACGGAATCGGACTGACAACATATCCATCTTGTTATTTTCCAGTAGTTTGTAGTCAAAATGAGTTTTGCAAAAAAAAAAAAAAAAAAAAAAAAAAAAGGGAAAAAAGGAAAATACCCTCAGTTATTTGCAGTTCCGTCGCACGATATTAATTTACTTTTGAAAGTTTAGTTGTGGTATATACGTCACAATTGCGTAAGTATCAGCGTCTAGACGTTAGGTGATCAAATACTCATTCTTATCTCTGAGAAAATACAATATAAACGAAAGTGGATAACACACCTTGAACTGTTGCTATTCGGGTATATTTTTTCTGATTTGTTAAAAATATATGGGAAACAATTTTTAATGAAAATATTCAATGAGAGGAATGAATGATATCTCCTTTATTTAGTTAGACATCCCTTGTTTTACCATTTGCATACTTTCCGATCCTTTAGTAACCGTGTTTTGAGGTCACAATTCTTTTAGAAATCTGCCCGTTAATGTACTAATACTTTGTTTAAAAAAATGTAATCAATCCAGAACAAGTCAAATTTCTACCGACATGTAAGGAGCTATTTAAATTGCCACGTTATAGCCAGCTACTTCTTTTAATTATTAATACACAGGAAACGTGCTACACTAACTGAAGCTGGTTCTATTTGAAAAATAAATGACAAAAAGGAAAACCCTTACTTATAATAGCACTAGGCGAAATGACATCTAAAGTAACAAACCCCAACGAAAAAAAAACAAAAAAACTTCGATACTTAACTCTCGGCATTACATAACCAAAACACCTCAAGTTAGTGTAAAACAAATAACGCAAATGACAACACAATGCTGCAATCTATCGAATATTTTAAATCTATTATGAGGTTTTAAACATGTTGGATTCAAACGGAGTTTTAGCATCTACAACATCTAATCAAATATTCGTATTTAAAAGTGATTTGGTTAAAAATCGATAGGTTAATTCGACCGCTTTCATTTAGATGATAAAGGTAGGCGGCGTTAATTGATTTTATAGGCTTATTATGTACGTAATTACTGCATTACAAGTTTATATAGTAAATAAGATGATCAACTTAACGTGTGTATCTTTGTCTTTTTCTGTATATATATATATATATAAATATATATATATATATATATATATATATATATATATATAGACGTATATTTATTAATATTATTATTTTAATTACCTACACAGACTAGTCTTTCATCCTTTAGGGAATCATCAGTGCGGACAACGTTAATCCTACTGAGAAATAAAGTCGAATTTAACATTTATATATATATATATATATATATATATATATATATATATATATATATATATATATATAACTATTCGCAGAAAGGCAGTTAGCTGTATCACAACTTTCAGTGCTGCTAGACTATAACCAATCCCGAACCAGGGGTCGGACCTACAACCATCTAGTTGATAATCAGTTGTTCTATCCTCTGGTAGAATGGATCGGTGCCCGCGAACAATATCATAAAGTAACTATTTATATAAACATTGCTCGATATGTTGGTTAAAAGCTAAGAGTTATCACTTTACGCTAACCAAGCAGCAGGCTGAATCAGTTAGGACACTGCTCAGCGCAAAGAAAAGAGTTTGAACAGTCATTCACCAAGAAGATGTTTCTTTGTATCACAAGTATTCAGTGCGGTTAAACTAACACCCATCCCGAACCAGGGATCGAACCTACAACGATGTCATTTTAGTCGGCACTTCTACTCTCTGGCAGACCGATAAAAAAAACAAAAACAAAAAAGAATCCAGTTTCATAATAAAGAGCATAATGTGTTCACTTATTATGCAAGTATGTGTCATTTGCTTAACCGTTGATGAATGCGTGCTGTTTAAGGTTATGACCTTTTTTGACATATTAGCTCAGAAGCAGCAGCTACGCATAATTAACTACCCGGTAAATATAACCGTTGAACAATGCAAGTGAGATAAAAACAATTGCACTAAAAGGGACGGTTAGAATCTTTACAAAAAAAAAAAATCAAAAACATATCTCAGCTGGAATGTATGCGATAGAAAGTTAATGTATGGGAGTCGGTAAGATGCCGCATTCTCAGATAAAACAAAACGATTAATAAATTAAATAAAAATATTAACCTCGAAAGCATTCTTGTACCGACGTTTTATCCGCTAAATCTTTGCGAAAATAACAACCAATATGAGAATAATTTTTCAAATAATCAAAATAAGTTAAACTATCATCCTCTTACTACTAAAAAAATAATAATAAAATAAAATAATCCGAAAATATTTACGTATGTATAGATAAGCATAAAACATGTTGGCGCGTACGTAAACTTCATACGATTTATACGAATGCGAAACTGATTCTTCCTTTTATTTCCTATGTGTGCCAATATAAAATCAGCTATGACTACTACGCCCTGCCCACACCTCCCATGTGTATGTTTACCTGTAACTGGTTTGCAAACAAATTCTATTAAAGAGAAATAGAGAGAAAAAAAATGAAAGTAGAAAAATTGGAAAGACTCCATTTTAGATTTGCAAAACATGTTGCAGTAAATCTTAACACCTGCTCGTTTCACACAATATAAGATTCGATATCTTTTGAAACTACGAACTGAAACAGAAATATAAAACATAAACGAAAACAAGGAAAAAAAAAAAACGCTGAGCAAACTGATATAAACAGTCCGCGAATTGAAAGTTCCTTACATTTTTCAGAGGACGTGTGATATATGTAGTTTCTCATTTTCGTTATCATCCTCTCCCCCCTCTCTCTCTCTGTAACGCGTTTCACGTTTACTCGCTTTCTATATTACTCTCACTTTATCTAGTTCCCTATATTATATCTTTCTCTCTATCTCTCATGACACCTGTCCCTTTTTATTTCTTTCTAACTTTCAGCATTTCTATTTTTCTCATTTTCTTTCATACAAGATGCCCCAAAAAACGGGCCCTGTGTACACTTTATTAACTAGAGTTGGGGCCCGTTTTTTGGTCATCCTGAATAAAAAAAAATTAATATATATATATATATATATATATATATATATATATGTATGTATATATATATATATATATATATATATTTATATATATGCGTGTGTGTGTGTGCGTGCGTGTGTGTGTGGGTATTGTTTACAGAAAGTTTCAGATGAGACAAGTCATTCTTACCGTCGGTTTCAAACCCGATAATTAGGGACCTCAGGAGATGAGTATTGGCTTACTCGTAAGAGAGCTTGTTATGGGTATCTAAAACGGTACCAATGACTTGCCTTATCTGAAACTTTCTGTAAACAAAATATGAATAATATATGATAATTTTCGGATTTTACCTATAATTTAGCACTCTGCTGGATTTATTTTTCCAACAGAACAAATTGTATATATATATATATATATTGTTCAGATTAGTTTTTATTTTTTTATTTAACCATCAGTTGTTATGGAAGCATGAGATTGTAGGTTTACAAAATATTACTGGCAGTAATATTCTATAAGTTATCCCATCTATACAAGAATTGCTCGATATGCATTTGGATAAAAAGGTAATATATATATATATATATATATATATATATATATATATATATATATAAAGAGAGAGACAGAGAGAGAGACAGAGACAGAGAGAGAGGGAGAGAAATATAGAGGACCAAACCGAGTTCTGTGTTCATCAAAGTTTCGTCTTCATCTCAAGATTCTTCGGAATAATGACGAAACGTTGATGAACACATATCTCCGTTTACTTCTTTTTATTTCTTATTTCTCTATTTTGTCGGAATACTATGTCCATTATTCTCATCATTCCAACCTATTTCCTGATTTGATACAATTAACGATTCTGTACTAAATTTCCCATTCCGATACAATTACCGAGTTCGATTCCGATTCTTTACGAATCTGTAAATGTTTTACTATGAAGTAATTATTTTTTGTTCGGTGATCGTAAAAACACATATTCGATGTGCAAATATTTTCTCAACTGTAAAAATATATCTTCGTAAGGGATGAATCCATAGATTTTAGATTAACTAAGAATTAAAAATCAATGAGTATGTATTAGTGAATCATTAGTACCGGATAAAGAAACTATTGCTGTTAAACAAATCAAATAAATAAAAATAATTAAAAGAATCGTTTTGGTCATCGGAAAATAAAAATATTTTTTTCCGATTCCGATACCGATTCCTATTCTCCTAAAATTTCCGATTTTTCCGATTCCCTATTCTCATACCGAGCAATCATCCTAACACCAATATAGGCATAGAGAGAGAAGATAGAGGGAAACAGAGAGAAGGAGAGAGTTGTGTATGTGTGTTTATCTTGCTCATCTGTTTCTGTCATAAACAACCTCCCAATAGTGCTCTTTTCTCTCTGTCTCTCTTTTTCCTTTTGTTTCTCTTCTTTGTTTCTGTTTTTTATTCTTTCTACCGCGTTTTTGTTTTTTCTCCTTCAGTCACTCCGTTTTACCGTGCTTTCACTTGGTTTTCCCCCTATTTTTAGCTGTCTCTCATTTTTTTTCTTCCCTTACTTTATTTACCTAACATCCATAATTTTGATTTTCTTTTAAAGATCCTCGTTTTTATGCACATCTATCTACCTCTCTTTATATTTTTCTTATATAATACGTCTTGCCTATCCGTCTATCCTCTCGGTTATTGCTCTCTCCTTTTCATGCTTAGTCCCTGTCTTTCCCATCTACCATTACTCTCCCTTTACATCGCATTCACTCTATTCCTTTTTATCCTCTTTTTAACTCTCGCTGTATTTCTGTTTGTCTCTTTACTCTTTATTGCACATTGTAACGTTTGCCCTATGTTCCTCCTCCTCATACGAGTCTAACCATCTCTCGTCCTTTTCTATTTTTTGTTTTTCTCTCTAGCTTCAGCTGCCCTTCTCTATATAAGACTTACCCCTTTCTGTTTCTTTCCGTTTTTCTTTATTTTACTATATCTATTTTTCTCTTTCCTCCACCGAAAATAACACTAATCTTTTATTAATGTTTTCAGCATTTCGGCATTTGTTTTCATTTCAGTAGGAATTTCCATTAACACTCAAACATTAGAAGATTTGTTTAAAAGGATTGCACAATACTTGCTCCAATATAGATTTTTACATGGGAAGGTTATTTAATTTTTCATGATTAGATTGAGGTTGATATATATATATATATATATATATATATATATGTGTGTGTGTGTGTGTGTGTGTGTACATATGTATGCATATAATTATATGTAATAGGTATTTGTTAATGTTTCAAAATTACGCCTTGCAGCATGTGTTCATTGCACAGGCATCAATGTAAAAAAAAAAGTAAATCGTAAGCTAACAGTTTTGGTTTAAATTCTCGAGGTGGCCAAAGGATTTTTTTTCATAAAAATTTTAAAATTATTAAAATATGCTATGTCCAACATAATAAAATATTAATACGAAATCTGTATTATTGAAAATTTAATATTTTAACGTATTTTACGAACAGGCCATTTTACTGATACATAAACCTATTGATTTCCACCTACTTTTGGTTCACACAGGATACACATACACGCACATACGCACACACACACATTATATATATATATATATATATATATATATATATATATATATATATATATAAACAGACTTCTTCAGACTTTGACAAACTATGGGTAACCACGAAAGGGATGCCTGCGTGTAACTTTTAGTGGTAGACGGTACCCAATCTCCAACCCCACCTCTCCTGAGTCGACAGTGTTAAATACCAGCATATAAACATACATAAGCCTGTTTGTTTATATATATATATATATATATATATATATACGTGTGTGTGTGTGTATTTACACACACACGCATATATATATATATATATATATATATATATATATATATATATATATATATATATATATATATATATAAGAGCAAATAGTTAATAAAACATGTTAAAATACGCTTTGAAAAATTGTTTTAAAAAATATTCCATCTGAAAAGGAAACACTTCATAATTGGATAGTCCTTAATCCGCGGAGTTTCGAAGCAATACTTTTCTTCTCTTCAGAGGGCAGGAATTAGAAAAAGGCGGGATCGGATTTTGCACACAAAAGTATTTGATTAGACTCCAAGTAAGTCAAAGATCTTACTTGATAACAAAAAGTGAAGCAGAGGGAATTTGATGAAGAAAAAGGTGAGTTCACGTGAATAGATAGTTTAGTGAAACGTAAAGTATCCTATGACGGTAAAATCCAAAAAATGTAAATCCAAGATAGTTAATTAATTTTCCATTCGCACAAGCAAACTCCAAGGAAATCGCTTAATTGGAAGATTGTCCAAAATAATCCAAAAGGCCGAAATCCGTAGAATAATTCAAAAATATGTTTAAGGAACAGGGTGAATAATATTAATAAAAGAAAACATAAGATATGCGTTTAACACGGCTGCCGAGACACATTTTTATTTTATATATTTTTTATTTGCTTGATTAATAGAAATAAACCTTATGCAGTGTTCAACTATTTACCAACAAATATCGCTTAATTATTTTGATGTTACAAAATAACAGCTTAACTAATAATATTTTACTCGGAAAAATATACTATTGTTTTACTTATGTTTCTTTTACCTTGTACGCCGCATGATCATTTGAAACATCGTTAAACTATTAATATATATATATATATATATATATATATATATATATATATATATATATATATATTTATTCATATATGTATATATACAGTATGATTTATATTCAACAGGATTATTGTGATATCGAAACGGTTTCATACATTGCAATCCTACAACACTAACATACATTAATTTATACATATATATATATATATATATATATATATATATATATATATATATATATATATATATTCCTTTGTTGTTTGTTGTTTTTTTAATGTATATATTAATATTCTTTTATTTTTTTTCTAGGTAAGTAATCAATTTGTTATCCTCCCATAAAACCTGTTCGGCTAAGGTAAGCTCAGTTCAGCTATTTCTTAAAATGCTTTTTTTCTTCTTAAAGCGTTCTTCTCCGCTTTTCATATACGCACCTAATTTTGAATAGACGGTCCTTTGAACCTGCAGAATTCTGAGGATTTCTGATATTTAAAGTTGAAAATTTGGCTTTTGTCATCAGGAATTGCACATTTACAGTTTGCTTTGATGCCTATAATAGAGCCTCCTGTTAAATGTTTTGCCATAGTCTTAAATATTGCTCAACACAAGTAAGATAAACGGAAACGTTTTTACAGTAAAAGCATAGCTATATAAATACATGTAGATACACACACATACACCCACATATATGCACATATATACATATATATATATATATATATATATATATTGTTTTAACAAAATCAAGACACCAATGAATACATTGACAGCAACAAAAAGTATATTTAATCGTTAGTTATAATTGTTTTTAGACTATTCGGAAAAATTCAATCATTATGTCGTTTGAAAATATTCACAAGAACGGCATTTCCTTAGACGTATTTAATAAAAACACTTTAACAATGAACAGTATGGTGTCCATCTTCCTTATATGAAGAAACCTGGAAAAATATGTTACCTACCTCTCATTCTTATATATATATATATATATATATATATATATATATATATATATATATATATATATATATAGATCGAAAACGCATGTAATATTCGTGTTTACTTTATATATAGCAAAACACAGAAATTAAATATAGAAATACTCGTAGAAAGTGATAGGGGGAGAGACAAGGGTAGGAGGAAAAAGCGATAAGTCCATAAATATGGGTGACTAACTTAGAAAATCTGCGATAAAAATAGCCAGACCAAAAATAGGAGCTAGGCCTAATCAATTAAGGCCACAATATTTACTGAGTTTTGTCCTTTTGTTTGCATGGTTTGTACTATGCAATTTGCTAATCTTACCGTCGGTTGATGGCATTTCGAGATTGGGTGAATGATTTGACTCCGACTGTCAACGAAAAAGAATTATTAATTAAACGCTAATTTCTGCGTAGAAACACGGCTGGCTGAATATTACCCTCTTCTCTTCCCCTTTTCCTTCCATCCGCCATTTTCCGTCCGCGTGTATACGCCCTACAAATGAAAATCTCTTTGACCCAACCGGAACACCCTTAGTAGAGGAGATGGTTGTTTTCGTTTTACGATGTAAGCGTTTCTCAGAAAGGTTAAAGTTGAAGAGCTGGTTGTTTTTCAACATTATCAGCCCCAAGGGTTTACCGTAGTAATCCAGTTTACCCCTTTATTTCCGGGAACAAACTTTCGACATTTTCCGGCAGTTTACGTACAGAGTTCGAACGGCGCAGAAAGTATTAGCCAATCAGCTGTTAGATGACAAGTATAAATGAAAGCGTATACTTGTATTAAATAAAAAGAAATGGTAACAAAAGTTAATTACAATTCGCTATGTCAACATGGAATAAAATATTTCGCCGTGATATGAATGACTTGTTATTTAGATGGCTATTCTTCCCATTGGAGAACAAGAGAAAAAGGTTTTGCGAATTTATTGTCTGGCTGTCTTCGACCTTTTACGGCTACAGCTAGGAGGTAAACTGCGGGTAGAAACAGAATCCTTCAAGCCTACAGTTCTTTAAAATATGCTACTGGAATAGGAATATGTATTATAAGGCGGTAGCAAAACAGTGGGCTATTGAAACCCACTAGAACAACGAGTAATAAGAAATGGAATAAACGTACAAGAAAATAAATGAAACTATTATACGGGGTGGCCCACTTAAAAGTAGCCCACAAATATAGTAGACAAGAGGGACATTCGTTTATTATTTAAACTAGCTTAGGTGACCGGAGTTTCTCGGCTGTTTGTATGTGTGTGTTGATAAAAAAAGGAATTGTAGTAAGTAGGCTCGAACCTGTGACACAAAGGCGGAAAAAAGTGGAGGTGAACTCCCATATAAATATTTTATAAAGAATGAGACTCATTTAAGAATAAGTGTTAACAAAGAAATATTTTTTCTTCGAATTATCAAAAACATTATAATAAAGTTAAATATAATGAATGGTAGGTGTTATTCTTAATGACACATGATGCTGGTCTGTGACAAGTATTAGTGACTTTCGATTGATGGATTACCATGTTATAGCCTCCAAGGAAGCAATCTTTTAGATACATGTTCCACAAATGGGATACCATTGTAAAAACATATTGCACATCGTTATTCCATTTTATGTGATATCCACGTAGGAAGAAATTAATGTTCTTTATACTTGTGGCAAAAATATATATTTCTGTGACAGTTATATACGGAAAAAGTAGAGATCAAATTCCTGACGAATACCGTTATCTATAACATGAAGCTCAGCTGTCTGTTAAATGTATGTATGTTCGTACGTACGTTCGTATGTCTGCATAAAACTTTTGACAGAGGTGATAAACTTTCACGGTATCGGTATCGTTTTGAAACTCGACCCTTCGAAAGACAAATATCGGATAATTGCAAAAAACATAAATTCCTTCACCCTAACTGGGCATTTCTCTATAGGGAGGGGTCGCCTTTTCACGGATATTTTCGAAATTCATCCCTTCTCGATTGTCTAGCCTTAATTTGAACCTACGTAACTTCCGGTTTGGCGATAGGCGCAACAGCAAAGACGTCACCTTTTTTTTCCTTCGCATTCTTTTCGTCCTTCGCTGTACGGGTTCGAGAATGTCTGCCGACTACCACCTTTTTCTTTTTGCTCTACACACACCTCCAAACACTCTAGCAACGCCGGGCACCAGCGCTCATATAGAAATAAGAGAAACGCAGAGAAAAAAAAAACTAGAAACGTTCGTTTATACGGTGAATAGGGCTTTATAAACAACTGAGTTGGATGATTTAAAATGCTCACACGTGATGGATCGACAAAATTGCATTTCGACCGGAAGCGAGACTTTATGAAATATGGTGCAAAAGTGCGTCCAATGTTTAGAGTAGATCAATTAGTAACAGTAAAGATGCCGTTAAAAATAGGCAATACATAAACATACGGCAATATTAAACCCTGCAAACCTGAGATCTAGGATGAAAATGCCCACCAAACAGTTTATATAGATAAATAAGCACTAGTGTAAATATGTATGCATCAGGAAAGGATACCTCACTCTAACAAGAGTTCAACAAAATAAAGAAGGTCATCACCCTTCATCCCACCGTGTGGCATAACCAATATTTTAGTTAACATTTATTAGAGCGTTTGAAAGTGGGCATATAATTGTTTTACATCTTTTTAACGCACTTTCTATAATTGTTTTTTGGAGGGGACCAGAATGGAGTTCTCAAATAGGTGAACCGATACTACACTTTGATCTGATCAGCTTCTCCAATAGAAAAATGTTCACTTACCAGGAATATCTTCGGAGAATCTGGAATGGAGAAGTCCGTGCCTACGATTAATATCTTTCAGGAGACTGACAGCAAAAGTGCATAAAAATCGTTACTTCCAAACTTGTCTAACAAATAGATTAATTCGATTTAGACAGCGAATACTTAAAATCGGAAAATAACGATTATAAATGAACGGATTACACACGTAGATGCAACCAACAACACACAGATACATATATGTATGGATGAGCGTGTGCAGGTGCGTGAGTACATTAGTAGAATCTATTCGTAAAATTACATCCCGTTAAATATTACATATCACTTGTTTCTACACATGTTTTTCTTTATCTTTACTATATGACTAGCGTTCCCCGGGTGTCTAGGTGATGTAGTAAGCAGAAGAAGCGGGAGTGTCCGGGTCTGTGTACTTGGTGTAGTAAGGAACCCCGGGGATGTAAAAATGTGGTAGTAACAAAGGGGGGGGGGTCAAAACAAATGTAGGCAGATGTGTTAAAATAAAGGGTTAGTAAGCGGGAAGGTTCGAACCCGTAACGCGAAGGAGGTAGAAGAAATGGCATAACCCCTTAGTCGATGTTTCGTAATAGGTGTTCTAATATGTAAAGTCTGAATTTGTTAAAAAAAAAATTCTACAACAGTTGTTCTGCATTAAAAATGAATGGAGAAAAAGAATAAAAATTAATCTGCACTATTTCAGGTAAAAGATATACGTAAACGAATAAAAAGGAAAAATAAAATCGTAACGCGTGAGAAAATGTCTAATTTCTGAAAATACTCCTTGTGTGTTTAGCAATGTACATACTATTTCTATCATATCGATCAATCAAAAAAAGCCGCTCATATATAGACCCTATATTCATATAATACTAGTTTAAACCCAGTCGATTGAAATATATATATATATATATATATATATATATATATATATATATATATATATATATATATATATATACTTAAAGAAAATGAAGTCTAATGGAAGACTTAAGAAAGCAATCAAGTAAATTACACAAATATATGTACAAGGAAATATGGAGACAGATTCAGGCTTTTGTATATATATATATATATATATATATATATATATATATATATATATATATATATATATATATATATATGTTATATATGCATATATGCATATATAACATATATATACGTGTTTATACACACACAAACTCTCACGTACCCACGCACACATACATGCATATATATATATATATATATGTATATATATATATATATAGATATATATATGTGTATATATATATATATATATATATATATATATATATATATATATATATATATATGAGAGAGAAAGAGATACAGAGTTATTTAAATATACTGTAAGTATTAAACTAGGCCCGTCCCTGTACAGTCTCCTCACAAAAAAAAAAAAACATTTGTTTATCTACAACGATCATCAATTTTTCTCCGTCACTCAGAGAAACGCCCGCCTGTGGAACAAGTCTAATGTGAAAATGTTCTTGCAAAGCCTCTCCCTTCCTTATAATACATTTTTAACATATTTCTAGCACTTATTATTAATAGGCTGTTGCCTCAGTGTTTACCGTACACTCATTAACTTTTATCACTGCGTTGTTTGGTAATACGCATACACGTACTTTTTCATTCCCGTTTTTTTTATTATTATATCATATATATTGTTTAGAATACGTTTTGTTAATCATATTTATACATACACAAATTATTTTCTGAAAATAGTAAATGAAATTGAATGTATTATTTCTACAACATATTACATTTTAGAGAGTTACCGAATCGGAATCAAATATTGATTCTACTTTACCAACCAAATCGACGACAAAAAAGAAGACGTTGAAAGGACGTTTACTTTATATATTAGATTGTATTGCTAGGTTTTAGAAGTGTCGGCCATGTTTTTAACTGTATTCTGTTTTTAAAAAATGTTGGATTAAGTAGTCAAATGTTTAAATGTGTCTTGTTTGACAGAAATCGATAGGTTTGCAATTTTGCTTACGTGTTAGGCGTTCGGCCGTTTGTCGAAGAGATTATAAACACGGGATTAAAATGATTCGCCGAGAGAAAAAGATTCTAAGAAAATAAAAACGTATAAATTAATTTGAGGGCAAACAAGAGAAAGTGAACGGTGATAAATGGGAATCCAAAGAGGGGCATTCTAAAGACACGTCTAACTGAGAGGGTTTAACGATAAAAATGCGCCCAATAAGTCGAAAAGATGCGTCTATTTAATAGCGTTTTAGGAGAAAAATACTGTTATGAAAAGGAACCGAGCGTAGTTTAAGGTGATCGGAAAGTCCGATTTTTCTTTGGCGATAGTGATGTAGTCCAATGTTTCCTTGGTGATAGTGATGTAGGGGAGGCTAACATCGATATTCCCTGATGTGATCTATTCAATCGTCTTATCTTACAACCTTAATTATTTAGCAAAGCGACATTAAATAGCACTTTGAACTGCTAGTACAAATCAAGCGAAGATTGAACACTGGTCGCGTCACCAATTAGCGGACATCTCAATCATTAAGTAAAATGCGTTATTAGTGAGCTATCCGATGGCTTTACAACAAAGATAAAAACATATTTTTCTTGCAAGTATTTAAACTTGATCATAATTTTTCACACACAGACGCCAATGCTCCAAATACATAAACATGTGAGGTATTTCAACGATTCTATATTACAACTGAACCATTAAAAAAATAATTATGGCTCAACACAATGATTTCTAGTCAACACTGTTTAAGGACACACCTCTCAGCTGTTTACTCCTCTTTATTTTAACCCTAATCTTAGATTGCAGATTACGTTTCAAGGACACATCAACTACCATATTTTGTCTTTGGTATTAATCCAACCAGAATTCAACCACGATAACCTTGCGCATTAGTGAACTGTCTAAGCATTATTTCGAATTTTCATTGTGACAGGTCGACGATCTTCAATCTGCGAACAATTGCATGACACTCTCTCTATTCTATAACACTACGCCACATACTACAATCCCAATAATTTGCAAGCGTGACGCCTAATATGAGGTTAGTCGATTTGGCAATCGTTAAATGATGACATCATGACTAAACACCCAGACATCATCAACACCATTGTTCAAGCGAAGGCAACACTTTGGAAGAAGTAAAGAAAGAGCAAAGAAAAATGAGAGTTGCTGAGGTCCTTTTAGAATCGTCTTGACTGAGAAGACCATATAGGAATGGGATTTCATATAAACTTTCGGCACACATATATTTGCAAGGGACACAAGAAAGTGCTTGTCACGCACTTGCTTTGTTATGATCAGCACCTGCCGTCTACGAATTGATGAATGACTAACACGCAATATCTGGAGGATCAATACTGAAATATTAGCCGCCATTGTCTGACTTAATTAACAGCCACTTCGCAATAGTCGGAGGATCTTTTGCGGGAGGATTTATAAACTCTTCGTTGACTGCATGTTCAAAATTACCTCGAATATCAATGACCCTATTGGTGGAGTCAGAAAAATATATAATGTATAAGCTCTCTCTATATATGTTCCTTAATGTATTTTGTAGCAAAATATTATTTTGACTTTTTTCTTATATGTGTGCAGAAATGTGAAAACTATTGAAAAACGTTTGTATTTAAAAAAATTACATTTCGTCTCATTAAAAGCAAATAAATGAAGAAAAACAAAAATAAATTGCATAAAAGACGAATATCGAGAACTTATTTAATATATAGATACTTTTAAATTGCATTCTCGTCCAAACAAGTACTATGCCATTTTGATGTAGGCAACTATTATCTGGGACATTATTTGATCCCATGTAGAGAGTTGAGCAGAAAAGTGTCTATTTACACTTGAACTTTTGCATGTCAGTGCATTCAAGGAGGAGGAGGGGGCCCGAAAGGGAATTTTAAAGTCTAGTCCGAGGGTAGACACTATTAAAGTAGAAGGCTTTCTGTGATCTTGGGATTTTTACTATGTAGGGGTGAGATTTAGCTGCTTATCGCGTGTGTCGGTGATATTGACATCAATGACTGCAAGAGCGTGAAATTCTACCGAGCACCTATCATTAAAATACTTCTAAAACATGCAGAAGGATCCAACATTCCATCGATGGGATAGAGGTTGAACCCTAGCTGACAGTGCGGGACATGTTAGGTTGGAACACTGTTTAAGAATTAGAAACTAGTAACAGATGCCCCAGCCGAAATGTTTCAACAATCCTTCATACATGGACGAATGTTGGCCTCGTAGAAAATACTTTCAGGAGCAAGTAACGTTCTAGCAAGATAGAGAGAACCCACCTTCTTTGCAGCAGTCTTAACAATGGATGTATCTGTTTCAATTCATCTTCTCTGGGAACGTTAAGCCGAGGGATTTTTACAAAGTACTTTTAGGTAATATATCATAAGCCAGGGCTTTTCGTGGTTGAGAAAGATTATACAAAATCGCCTACCCCTGGAAAATACAAAGTTTATAGAAGTTCAGCAAAATAAAATAGAGAGGAACTAAAAACACAGAAGCCCGGTGTGTTTTGTAAATACACCAAATAGGCATTTTTCGGCTGTAATTTCGTCGAATATGTTTATCGCCAATAAGTGTTAAGATTTATAAACATCAGATGATTACAAACAGTAAATATGAGTATTATTTCGGCAAAATAAGACAGAAATCACTGGAGTCTCTACGGACCTCAACAGTTCACAAAAAGGTTAACTATTTACGTACGCCAAACTTTACGTTAAAAAAGATAACGTTTAATAATGGTTATGTGTTTTTGTTAATTGAATTGATATAAATAATACTATTATTGCGTATTGATGCGTCGATACCGGATTTAATTACTAGCAGACCTATTATATTCATACACTAATTT
This sequence comes from Euprymna scolopes, assembly GCF_053919585.1. NCBI lineage: Eukaryota > Metazoa > Mollusca > Cephalopoda > Sepiida > Sepiolidae > Euprymna > Euprymna scolopes. The sequence continues at coordinate 45,631,465 of NC_136515.1, read as the reverse complement.
CAAAACCGATTCACTAACAGTCCATTTCATTTACCAAGTATTATGGAAACAATCAATTATATTTAATGTATCCTACTTGTGTAAATCAAAACATATGTTTCGATTTTTTTCACATGAGAATTAGTGATTTGTATTTTTATGGAAATCCCTTCGGACAACACATTAAGCAACTTTATGTAAGGGGCTAATAATACTATTTCACGGAAAGATATTAGCTGGATAAGTTTTTTTTATCAGAAAAATGAAAATTTTAAACTTAGTCAGAAACATCGCGAATGCAACGTGAGAACTAAAAACTAATGTGAAACCAGAGTGGAGAGGCTGCCTAAAATAAATCCAAGGTCTATTTGTTACTGCCATACATCATTATTATTTTATTTTACTATAGTACTATTTTTTGAGCATTCGATATGTACTATATCTTTTTTGTGCATATTTTCTGTGCTTATATCGATGTGACCTTCGATCATCATCAGGTGCACTATTAACCCTTGGTAGCATTTGTATAGTTAGGAATAAACATATTACTGTTCTAATCTAGCATATTATGCCTACAACAACCGTAATTTCCGACCGTCTACATATGTTTCGCGTAGAGAAGTAAATTATATATCTCAGACTTGAGCAATGCAGAAATGTGTATAAGTAATATATACGTTTCGATATTCTACACCGATTCCTGGGTTCTCCGTAAAGATTACCGGGTTTAACGAGACGCACCTGAAAAGGTCAAGAGTTATAATGAACAAAACGTTGTGTGAATAACACGGAAGTACGAATTGTATTCCAAAATAGTCAAATAATATACATTGTCAATCCTTATGCAAATACTTCTAAATTATATGTTAAAGCATCATGGCGATCATTGGAACCAACACGCAATTTTTAACAGAACTGTTTAATTAATCAATATTTTTTTTGTTTTGTTTTATAAGTAAATCTTTATTATCATAATGAATTAAATTTGCGTGTGTGGGGGAGAGAGTGCTCTCCCCATAGGTTCCGAAACGGCTGCTTCTATCATTTGAAAATTTCACACAGAGCTTATTAATGTGGCTGACATGTGTACTTAGATATATTCTGTACAGAAATCTATCCGATAAGTATCAAAAAAAGAAATTGATATTAAAAATAACTTTTCTTTCTAATAAATAAAAAGAAGAATTATACAGGGGAAATTTTTACGTTATACCGGCAAGGGAGACAATAAATATTCAGCCAATCAATTTTTCTTTAAAAAAAAAACAGAGCGATTATAATCAGCAGATATAGCGTAGTTGTAAAACATTCAACAACAGATCAAATGGTTCCATGTTAAAACTCGTGTGTACCTCACCATTTCTTTTTAATGTTTTCTTATTAATGAGATCGATTTACGAGAAAAGAAAAGCTGGCATATAAAATCGATGCAATTATTTGTTCTTTGACACGTTTTAAAACCAAACCGTCATCAGAAGTGAATTTTCCAGGACATTTATATTCAAGTCTAAATATCATCTGACGTGATATTGCAAACAAGTACATATTTTAATTAAATGAACAACATTATAATTTTTTTTTTCTAATTTTAATTTTATTAAAAATTATTTTGCGAAATTGTCCACCGTGCAAATTATTCATCGTCATATATAATAATCAGTAGAGGATTGATTCTATAATAAGCCCAAGCTTATTGCATGTTTGGATATTAGTCATGATTATCACTCAGCATATGTCATGTTGACACGGCGATTTCCTGGGATCACTGAAGTAAAAAAACATGGGGTCGACATAATACCAGATATGTTACTATGTAAGACTACCAGGTAATGTATTTAAGGGAGACGTCATCATCCCATGCAAGAATTGAAACAAAAATAACGTCGTCAGGGGATATACAAGCGGCTATGGGCCACTTGCGATTTTGGTGCTCTACTAAAAATATTTTATCCGAGGAACCCCGGTTAGCTCCCACTCAAGACGGAATACAGTTTCTTTACGGGGTAGAAGTATCCAGCGCAGGTGGGTATTTCCACTCTTACAAATGAAACATTTCTGCCGGTTTCTCAGAACTACGTCCTATATATATATATATATATATATATATATATATATATATATATATATATATATATATATATATATATATATATATATATATATATATATATATATATATATTTATATATATATATATATATATATATATACCATGTGTCTTTTTTTTAATTAGATTGTAAAGCGATCTGAAAAAGATCTCACCGCGCAAGACATTAAATTAGACAGGTTTCATGCATTTTTCCAGGCAGAGTAAAATGAAATGCGTACAGTATATTTCCATATTTCTCGTCGCTCCTAGTCATAGCTGGCAAGAGAATTGAAAGCCGGGATATTTAGTAATGTTAAATTCTTTACTTTGAGCTATAATTATGCAAGGTTCTCGCATGCGAATACACGCTAGCCTGAAACTCGTAAATTAGCAAACGTCAGGCCCGCCATCTACATTGAGGATTTACGTTCGTGACGATTCCCTCGCAGGCCTGTCGTTGCATTTACTTTCGGTTTCAAGCGTCAACCCCCTGAATCTAAATGCTTTTGCAGTTTGCGGACATTCTTCTAAGTCATTTCCCTCCCTTTATCTCTCTCTTTCTTTTAGACTACATCCCTTCTTCCCTCTCTCCATATATATATATATATACACACACACACACACACGTGTGAGTGAGTGTGTGTGTGTGTGTTTGTGTATAACACAATTGATAGCTTACCGACTAACATACACACGCACTTGTCTGCACATACAATTATGCAAACAAAATCGAAATAAGCTCCCATATGACCTTATACGATCGCTGGAAATTATTTTAAAATTACTAAGTCGTACATTATAAATATTTTGAGAATCCTGCTGTGGCTCGGGCTTAATACGTAAGTCAAAAGAAAAATCTAAATACGTTTGCAGTTTGCGGGCATTCATTCAAACCTCATCTCTCCATATCTATCTCTTTCTTTCTCCCCCTCTTTCTCCGTCTTTGTCCTTTTCTCTTTTTCTCTCTATCTTTTTATATATATATATATATGTATATGTATATGTATGCATATATGTGTATATGCATATATAAGAGAAGTACAAATATTGTATACTTCGTCTGCATAATTTATTTGAAACAGAAGCATGTGAATCTGTATACGCAATTAGTTTGATATTAACCACTATACGTTCCCAGTCCATTACCCTTTCTTATTTTGTATGCTCCTTTCTACTCATACACTCTCTCATACAGGCACTCGGAAGGCAGATAAACTTTAGTCCCACGTGTAATCATTTGTACATGTGAAAATATTATGAACTTATTTATTCCTCATTTTAAAACGCGGCGCGTTGATTTGTTGGTTGGTTGTTTTTGTGTTACGGCATATCAACCCTTTTTGGGTTATTTAATGCCGAATCCAAATATTTGGAAGAATTTTTTTTTTAATAGAATATATTTGTTGTTTTCACGTCGGTTTCTATTCAACCTATATTTGGGACCCTAACAGGTACTACCACTCCGGGTCTGAGTTGACCTGGGAACAATGGTAATTAAAGGGTGGCTCTACACTCCCAAAAGCCCACAAGCTGGAACCTCACCACTGGATATAGTTTAAGGTCATATCCAGGACCCCCATTGAGGGACTTTTACCCTCTGCAGGGGGGGGCAGTCGGCGTAATCTAATGCCTCACCTACAGGGCCGCGACGCGTTGAAAATCGCCGTCTATGGAATTACTTTAATATGCATTGCTTTGATTTTTTTTTGTTTGTTTTTTTCTCTCTCTTTATAACTTTGGGTATCGTTGATATAATTAACCCAGTTTAAGCTTTTTTTTTGCTCCGAAATTACCATTTGATCTCGTTATGAAAAATCTGATCTGTCATTTATTTATAGCTTTAATGAAATAGACCAAAAAATTAACTATTTAAAGGTTAGAATATTAAGTACATTTTCTTTTAAAAATAGATTGACATGAACATTTACAAATGTATTTTTTATAGTGTTATATACGTTCTGAAAAAATTAGCAGGAAAATTGTTAGAAATAAGTATTAAAATAACCATATCGACTATGTTGTCTATACAGTAAAACACTCACTTGGTAAAACTGTAACTGATATGAAATAATAGGCAGAGAGTAGCACAATATATATATATATATATACATATACATATATATACATATATATATATATATATATTTACTCACTTACAAGAACAGGCTTCTATTATTTTAACACACATATATATGTATATATATACATACATTAATATATATACATATATATACATACATTAATATATATATACATATATATATGTTACAATAACAGAAGCCTTTTCTTGTAAGTGAGTAAATATGAAATAGGATAGTCAAGGATTCGAACTTGCGAAGCTAGATTTGGAATTGAGTATTCCAATCATAAGTTAAAACCAATACAGAAGGTTATTTTAAATAAGGAATGTGGAATCGCAATTGTTTAGCTCACACAAAATAATTAGATATCTGCTTATTGGAAAAAGAATGTAATGATGAAATTTGTTTCTGCGAAAATTAAAATAAGGAATTTAATCCTCAATTGAAATTGTAAATATATTTTGTAAAGAGGTTACTCGAAAAATAGGTTACTGAAAACGTGGGGTCATGTCAGTGTGGGATGTTTTGCACCGTGACGCATGTCAAGGCAACGTGTTCGATGAGCACATGTTTAATCATGTGATGACCTTACGAGTCCTCAATATAAGTAGAGTTTTAGATGTAGTCTGGGAGAAAGGAGGGAGAAGAGCCGAGAGAGAGGTCAGAGACGACTGCTGACACAAAACCTTGGAAGCGAAGGTTAGAAAAGAAAAGCCATGTAAAGAAACTTTGAACTCCTCGAGCAAAATCAGGACCGTCCATGAAATAAAGGACGTCATTATGTGTGTTTTATCTGCGTCGTCGTGTTGTTATTCAACATAAAAAGTCTTGTCTATTTATGTTATAAGAATCTTGATGAAATCATTATCTAAAAAATATGTGTTAGAAAGTATGCGTGTCAGAGCATAAATGTTATAGAAGCATTCCCGTTCACAGAACTGTCGAAAGTATAAATGTCAAACTCTCGGTCTATCTATCAATATATCAAACCTCCGCTCATTGTGTATTATATGCCGTTGGCTATTGTAGTAACATTTATACTGTCTCTATATCTCTTCAATGTCTCTTTATATATAAGCCCTGTCTCTATCTATACAAACAAGAACACTAAATAAGAACTTACGTTACATATTCTCACACTTAGTGCCTTCTAAAAATAACATCCCTATGCAACATATATATATATATATATATATATATATATATATATATATATATATATACATATATATATAGAGAGAGGGAGAATAATTAAGAGAATAAAGCGTAAAGTTATATAAAAAATATTACAATCTAAATTCCGTAAGGGCTACATCAGTTTAAATAATTATACCCTGACGTTTCGAAGCAAAATACTTCTCGTCATAAAAGCAGAAAAATCCGTGATTTTACAAAATTAAATATGAAAGGACAACATCGACTATTGTTACATTACGATTAGATATGGAATAAAAAAAGGAGAAACCATAGCAGAATGTTTCTGTCTCCCCTCCAATTAGGCCAAGGATTTTGGGGAAATATCAGATATTTTGTAATTGATATGCAAAACAAGGAAAAAAATGACTATGATTGAAACATTTTATGACTGTAAAACCGTGCCAAAAATAGGCTCTGCATGATGGATTTCCCCTTAATGTGTGAACGTAAGGGCAAATCTCACAAATACCTCACCACAATTCAGGTCATTAGCTTCTGAACGAGCTTTCATTTATTAAAATCTGATATGTAGTCGCAGAGATTTCGAACTTCAAAAATTGTCAAAAAAAATGGCATATCGATCCATCGATCAATCAATCAATCTATCTATCTATCTATCTATCTATCTCTACTCGAAGCTGAATTGAACATTGAAATGCTCTTCTCTTTGGTTTTATGTGACAAAGCTCCTTGGAAGTTTGCAGACATTTTGAAGATTCTACAAGATTTTTATGGTTAAACATTTATGAGACTTAGTGAAAAGACTCCATATTTTATAACCTCCAAAAAAGTGTGTAAATTTGCCTACATTTTACGTATGGTGCCCTGGCAAGCCAGCTTAAATTTTGCTGCTTTGGGATGAAATTTGTTCATTGTTTTTTTTTTTTTTTTTTGTTTTTTTGCTTGGTTGTTTCCATCTATGTATGGCCCGGTCGCTGATATATATATATATATATATATATATATATATATATATATATATATATATATATATATATATATATGTGTGTGTGTGTGTGTGTGTGTGTGTGTGTGTGTGTGTGTGTGTGTAATACTGTGATTCTTTCAAACGTTAACATACAAAGTATAACCACATAAATACACACACACATATATGTATATATTATATATATAAACACACACACACACATATATATATGGAAATATACATATACAAATAAATAAACATACAGTAAGTTTGTACCGATACATGCACAGATGCACAGATAACCATTTATAAATGCACGCATATATATGATATGCATACAACCTGTTTTGGAGGTCATTTTCAGTCGAAAGACCTAGTAAACACACATACTCGCGCATTCGCTTACACGCCACGTTGTTTAACGATTAAAAGATGTAGATGAACTACTCGAAAAAGCGAACTCCAGACACATTAAATACTCGTAAATTGTCCGGTTTTTGTTTTTGTTTTTCGTCACTTCTCTACAACGCTCCCCTCTCTCCAAAACAGACGCATTGCAAGTAACTCGGGCAAATCCCAGCGCCGATGTGAGGACCATTCGAATATAATGAGGGTTCGCTTTGTGTCGACTTGCTCAAATTATGGCTGTACTTAGTCGACGGTAAGAAGAAGAAGAAGAAGAAGAAGAAGAAGAAGAAGAAGAAGAAGAAGATTTGAATGTCGAAAGCATTCCAGACTTATTCTGCTGGGACGTGAGTCCAATTGACTCGGTGTTTGACACTTCTAGCATAACAAAAGTTTATGGATAACACGAATTGCACCGGCGTGTAGGAGCCAACTTTGTTGCGGTGAACAGATACAAACACGTGAATGCTCTTCCATACTGCAACGTAAACTCACGACATCTTAGATATTAGGATGCCTATGATGCATCAGGGGAAATAAAATACAGTTGTAAAATTGTTTTTACACCGCAAACAATGCATATTGCGAATGGGAAAGTGAAAAGCCACTTTTTCGGATCGTAACTAACAGATAACTCTAGGGAGTCGCGCAGTGAGGTTTCTGTTAACATTACATTTAAACTTATGCAGTGCGGGAAGAAAGAAGCAGAGAGGGAATTCTAAAATCTAGCATTCTGTTGGAAGCAACGGTACGAGTAGAAGGATTTCCAACATAGAAGAACCTATACTTAAGGGGCGGGATTTTGTTGCCTGTCGGGTTAATCATTGAAGCAATTTATCAGGGGTGGAGCATTATCCAATAACGCGGGATCTGTTAGATTTGTGACTTTTTTATACCTTGTGGAAAGATGAAAGACTAAGACCAGAAGCACTTGCCCACTTTTGCTAACACTATTCGAGCAATGGGTAGATTGTGACTTTGTAGATGTATAGGATAATGTCTATTTTTTTATCGCCGGAAGGTGGAACCCACCTTTTTTTTCAGCAACTAATTATTTATAGTGAATGTGTTTTACTAGATTATTTGGTTTATATATATATATATATATATATATATATATATATATATATATATATATATATATATATATATTCAAGTATGTCACCCAAATAATTATAAAAACTTTCGTTGCAATATTACTATTGTTGTTTTTAATTTTTTTTATTATATGTTCACCCCAAATAAGGCATATTGCCACTTTTTGTAGAGGGCCACTATCAGATACATAGGCATCAGCGGTACGGTGTAGGGAGTTTGGCAGCAAGATGTCGGTTCACGTTGCACTTGAACTTCTGCATGTCAGTACAGTTGGGGAAGCAGGGACCTGGAAGGAAATTCCAAAGTCTACCTGTTCTGGGGAAGAAACTACTGGAGTAGAAGTCTCTCTTACATCTAGAGATCTCTACTGTGAAGGGGTGGGATTTAGCTGCGTGTAAGGCTTGTCGAGGGTATTTACGTCGAGGGGGCACAAGAATTTGCAGAGTATTCACCGTTAAATTCTTGTAGAACAAACAGAGGGATGCTACATTACGTCGATGGGACAGAGGCTGAAGATTAGATGACAGTTCAGGGCCTATCAGATTGGCGACTCTCTTTTGAATCTTGTCTAGGAGCGAGAGATTAGTGGCAGATGCGCTAGCCGAAATATGACAACACTACTCCATACATGAGCGAATGGTTGCCTTATAGAGGTATAGGATAATTTCGGGCGTTAGTATCTTTCTAGCACTCTAGAGAGAACCTACCTTCTTCGCAGCGGTCCTGGAAATACACTCAATGTAATTGTTCCAATTGATGTTTCCTGTGAGCGTTAATCCAAGGAGTTTAAAAGGTGTACTTTCAGATAAAGAGTCATTAGCCATTGTTATTAGTGGTAGAGAAGGTTTCTTGTAATTATTGAAGGAAACGAGTTTAGTCTTGGCAGCATTGAATGTGACCATCCATTTATGCCCCCATTCCACTACAGATCGGAGGTCATCCTCTCGTGTTTCTGCCATTTCTTTAGATATGTGTTCGTTTGTTTTCCTGTCCTGTCTGATATAGAGCGTGGTGTTGTCAGCATATATACCCATCTCACAGGCAATTTTGTCAGGGAGGTAATTTATGAATATTAGAAATAACAGAGGTCCAAGGATAGACCCCTGAGGCACTCCCGCATTTATATCATATTGTTTAGATGTACGACCGTCGAGAACAACATGGATATTTCTCTTATCTAAAAAGGATTTAATCATGTTCTGTATTCTTCCACTGATACTATTTGATCTGATTTTCCTGAGAAGACCTTCATGCCATACCTTACCAAAAGCTTTAGATATATCTAGAGCTTCCGCTCTAACCCCCGCTTTGTCCAGTGAATGGTATATACGTTCCGAGATTACAGTTAGGATGTCTGCCGTGGAACGGGCTTGCCTAAGTCCATATTGTTGGTCAGTCAGAAGTTTAGCATCTGTAAGGTAGTGGACTAGAGGTTGGTTAATTATGGTCTCAAATATTTTGGCGAAAAGTGGGATGAGTCTAATGGGGCGAAAATTTACTGGGTCAGTTCTTTCGTCAGAATTCTTGAAAACTGGTACTACAGACGCAGTTTGCCAGCACTCAGGAAAGCAAGATTCATTAAGGCATTTGTTGTAAAGTTTGGAGAGCATTGGAGCAACTTCGGCGGAGGATTTTTTTTATAGCACAGCCGGGATGAGATCAGATCCACATGCTTTTGCAGTGTCAAGATTTCTTATGCTTGCATGCACCTAAGAAGGGTGATTTTCAGATCGTCTAGTGTGGCGTCTGTCTGCAAAGGAAAGTAAGGGAAGGGGTGGTTGGCAGGGTTCAGTGTGGAGTTGGAGGCAAACCGACTGGCAAGCATGTTAGCCTTCTCAGCTGCAGAGCAAACGACCTTGAGATTGTTGGATAGTGGGGGAATTGTTGATTGCCCATTATTTACTACACTATTGTATATTTTCCAGAAATCGCTGGTTCCTAATTTCTGTGCTTCGATGCGGTTTTGGTGGTTCCAGTAAATTCTCTCTTAGCTGTCGCGATTTCTTTCTTACAGTTACTTCTGGCTTCTATATTCTTCTTCCTGTTTGAACTGGACATATGTCGGTTAAATTTGCGGTACGCATGCTGCCTTTGTGCAATTGCAGCTGCACAAGTAGAAGTAAATCATTGGGGAGAATGGGGTTTGCTATAAAATTTGCGCGGGGGAACATGTGCTTCAATAAACCGTCTCATATATATATATATATATATATATATATATATATATATATATATATATTGTTTATACATTTTATCACTTATCAAAAGCTCACGTGATGATAATCTTTAATGTAATGGATGGTATGTAACATGATGAAAACTATTTTGATAACATGCGGCACAACTGCGTTAAACATTAATTTTTATTAGATGACTGAAGTTAAGAGACGTAGACTCTGGCCGGTACCTTATGGGGTACGATTTAGGTACGCTACTTCTCATCTGTAAACCTCCTCATGCAGGGGATACATGTTGCTTTCTACTTAGTTATTCTTTTTCGCACTAAACTAGCATTTTTCATCTAGTTCTCATACACACACCAGGTATTACCGGCCCGTATTTCGTAATACAGCTAGAATATTTAAATAAAAATAGTATATATCCTTACATACGCACATAAATACACGCACACGCGCGCGTCTGTTATGAATGAAATGAAAACATTTTCATCCCAAATGAAGACACTTTTAAAACAAGTGTCTATTGATAGCTATTTGACGAGATATTACGGCTGGGATGAAAGAAGTTACATGCTAATATGTACTACGTACAAAGAGCTCATAAAACGAAAACTCTTTTTATAGAAATTTTGTTTTATTTTAGGACAAATATTAAGAAAGAAAAGTTCATTGTAGTAGCGGTAAAAAGACCGATTATTGCTCTGATTGACTTGCATAAACAAACTAGAGATTGAAGTAAGGCCAAGCGCCTTTGCCAAGTACGTTTAATTGGAATGGCTGCGTTTTTGTATCTCCTAAGGTATTCTAGCAATTGGATATTTTTGACTGAATATATTCCCAGTTAGTTTCTGAAAAGCGAATTGGATAGACTGCGCTTAGGCCCTGATCGCACCCATTGTGCTATTAAATTTGTATTATTCTACGGTTTAACAGAAAATATCTGCTGATTTAATGTATTTCAATTATAAGTCACTATTGGTACAACAAGAAACCAGTCATGCATGAGGGTCAGTAATTACCAGTTAAATTATGAAACATGTTATAAGACCATCGAATATAATAATGGAATTAAAACAATTTGATACTAATAAAGACTGTCTATATAGATACAATTCGGTTTCAACTAAACGTTTTTATACCAATCATATAGATAATATTCTCATAGCTTTTTCCTTAGTGAACCCATACGTTACTCTTTGAAACGTACCAATTAAAATATTTGAAGGCCAGGTTGATCTAGAAAAGACAAATTCACGATATTTAACTATAAAAAGTGAAGTTTTAACAAGTATTTATTCAGATAAAAAATGTCTTAGGCTTCTACACGGTTATGTATACTAATGGATGGAGAATACTCTCCCATTGTCGATTTTATGAAGAGTTCAGTTTCAAATTTCGTATGAATTATGTTTACAAGACTGAACCGATGGAAAACTCACGCGGAGAGTTGTGGAAATGATATCAAGTAAAAATATTACGAATTATGCATATTCTTTGCAGAAAATTCTGATTAAAAGTGAATTAGAAATATTTTACAAAGAAAAAGGTGTTTAACAATAATTTTAAGAAACAAGGGCCAGATCATACTAACAATGCAGCAGAAAGTTTAGAGTAAACCCAAGGCTGGAGAAAGGTAAAAGTGCAGCTAGTTATTTCTTCGAATCAAAAAGACGCAATGCACCTCTCGGTACTTGTATCCGAATCGTTAAACAACAAATACAAATCGCTGTATATTGGCATTATATCACTAAAAAAGGATTGATATGCAACGAGATAGAAAGTTGACTAAAATAATTAGGTCATAACGAAGATCGCCGTGTAGAATCCATTTTTTCATTTCTTTTCCTTACTTACCCCAGGCTAATCATAGCTAGCATTTGTAATCTCTATTTGTTTGCAATACAAGTTTATGTCAGGTCGCTTGATGTAATCGAGTGTTTTGGTAGAAATTTCAGACGAGAATTGGAAGGTGAAGGTTCGAATACATTGTTTGCCTGTTAACTGATTCGCTTACCCCAATAATCTATGGCGACAGCCATCGGCAAAGTGGCCTCGAATGAAATTACTTGAACCCAAAGATCAAACTTGATTGATTACAATGCCTACATATAATGCCGAAAAATCCATCTATATATATATATATATATATATATATATATATATATATATATATATATATATATATGTGTGTGTGTGTGTGTGTGTGTGTGTGTGTGTGTGTGTATATGTGTGTATATATATGTATATATATACATAAGTTTATATATATACACACACACACATATATATATATATATATATAGAGAGAGAGAGAGCCAGCCAGAGAGAGAGACAGAGAGAGAGAGAGGGAGAGAGAGAGAGAGAAAGAGAGAAAAAAGTGAATTACCGACAATAATGTACATTCTTTTACCATTTTCCTGAGTAGGATTTTGAGGAAGAGGGTCATCCTGTATTTTATGTAATTTTATGTTGCAGATTAACTGTAATATATATATATATATATATATATATATATATATATATATATATATATATATATATACGTGTACGACTTTATATCTCTTACTCTCCGTATATAAAAGTAATACACACATATATATATATATATATACATATATCTTATCTGTATATAAATATATATATATATAATTTATATTTATATATATATATATATATAAAATAATACCCTTTGTATACAGTAATATACATAAGTAACGCTGTTTGTATAGTAGCAGTAGCACGAATACAAATCCACAAACTTATGCTAATCTTTTTTAATCCTAGTATAAAGGGAGCTGATTGTATTCCGCAATCCGTGGATTTAAATTTGAAAACAGATTAAATAAGGGTCCAAACAATCTGTGCCATATAATGATGTTTGGCAACAGTTTCATTTTCTCTATTGTTTCATGATACAGAATATCCCATTTGTGTTTGTCTATTTTCAATTGGCATCATGCGAAATCGAAGTAAGCGAAGATACTATTTTTCTAAAGCTTGATCGTATTTCCGACCTACATTACACTAAAAATATTTTCCTTTTGAAACTGTCAACAAACGACGATTCTGTAATCATTAAAGTAAAATAAAAATTCACCAATTTTATTCGCACCTTTATATCTTGATATGAACTCTCTAACCGGTCACGTTTGACTTTGTGACCCGTTATTTTCAATTGCGTTTGACATGAACAGTGTTTAGGTAACATATGTGTTTCTTGAAAATGAATTGAACTATTGAATTCCTGGTTAAAAATTGCACTGAGAATGCTAGTAACTATGTCGAAATTATTCTTCAGCGCAAAAGTTCACTCGTTAAAAAGAAACTCTTATTTTCGTAATTGGCAACATTTGCATAAAAAAATAGCAGGCGTAATCTTGCGAATTTTATGCAGATATATATTTTAATAGAAGCGTAACAAAGGGCGTATGCGCTCGTATGAAAATATCAGTAATAGTCAAAAGCGGAAATATTAGCAACGTTTGACAACGTATGCAAATTAAGAAGTGTGCACGTGCTGTCGACAGAAAGAAATAGAAACAAAATAGTCCTCGTGGTCGTGTAAATTCGAAGACGAGACATGGCTGGCTAGCGCTCGCGAGTGGTCGAACGCAGATAGAAGAACGCGCTTTGATGTGCTTGACGTGTGGCCCCGTAGTGGCAACGAGAAACTTTTAAGCTGGTGCAGAGACGGCTAAGTTTTATTAATTCATCGCAGACGAAATGTACAAAATACAGACAGAAAAGCCGAGTTTGATTTAGTTATTTCTATTTGATTGCCCATTGTCGACGGTAACAGACGGCGTAAGTTACCAAGAGATATGTGAATTGTAACGAATATGAGTCGAGCGTAACAAGCATGTTACAGAAGGCTCATAAACTGTTGTCGGTATATTAAATTAGAAGACTTGCATTTAGTAAGGCATTACTCTCGTTTAATTCAAAAACAAATTTGAGTTTATTTTATTTACAGTTTACAATCTTTAACAAGAATATTAATGGTTTCTGCAATGATATTTTGTACAAATAATCTACTAACTGTTTTTAAAATTATTTTGAAGATATCTACCACTGCTCTCATCTTAGATTTTGATCCTCAACGTTTAAGTCGATGACACAACCACCATTTCTAGATGCATTAGTCAAACATGTGAAATCCGAAATCTGTACGAAATTAAGAAAATAACCATTTAATTTGTTTCACGGGGGTAAATTGTTCCTCACAAATCTCTCACGCTGAATGAATGAAAGAAATCCCCTCTCGCTGTGAATCAAATACAAAAATTCCGTTCGAAATTCCGTAGATCCTCGAGTTTGGCATACATATTCATAAGTTCAGACGGACGCGCTTAAGATGGTATGAAATTTCATGGCTTGAACGGTTTATAGAGAATTTGAGTAGATTGATTGTGGAGTATATGAAAATTTTGTAGAGTATTTCAGTAGATTGATTGTGGAATATTTGAACAGTTTGTAGAGTATTTGATAGATTGACTCTACAGTATCTGAATTGTTTGTAGAGGATTTGAGTATATTGATCGTTGAGTCTTTGAATTGTTAGTAGACTATCTGAGTAGACCGATTGTAGAGTATTTGAAAGGTTTGCATAATGTTTTATTAGATTAGTTGCCTCATATTTGACAGTGTGTATTTGAGTAGATTAATTGTAGAGTGTTTGAATGGTTTGTAGAATATGTGAGTAGATTAATTGTAGAGTGTTTGAATGGTTTGTAGAATATTTGAGTAGATTAATTGTAGAGTGTTTGAATGGTTTGTAGAATATTTGAGTAGATTGATTGTAGAGTGTTTGAATGGTTTTTAGAATATTTTAGTAGATTGATTGTAGAGTGTTTGAATTGTTTGTAGAATATTTTAGTAGATTGATTGTAGAGTGTTTGAATGGTTTTTAGAATATTTAAGTAGATTAATTGTAGGGTCTTTTGAATGGTTTATAGAATATTTGAGCAGATCAATTGTAGAGTGTTTGAATGGTTTATAGAATATTTTAGTAGATTAATTGCAGAATAGTATTGCAGACAATAACATCAAGTTTAAAATAATAGTCAGATTAAGTTAAACAATACAAATTATTATATTTAATCTAAAGAAAATCAAAATATAAACACTTCCATTTAAATAAAACAACAGAAAAAAACATGACAAATGTAAACTGAAGTTTTCCAGTGCAAACAATGTTTGGATCAATGAAAGTTTCCTAAATTTTATTAAAAATTCCGTCAGTGAAATTTTGAAGTTCCCTTTGAATTTTATTTACGTGTGCGAAGTAAACAAAATATGAATAGGAAAAGATATATACACAGTGTATACTGCTAAGACATTAGGTATTAAATAAGAAATAACTACAATATCGATTTCTACTTTTCGCAGAATATTCATATTGATTTACTTAAGATATACTGATTTATAGTGATTATATTCATATACAAAGTCAGAAAACAAATGTCATTAATCTTCAATAATCCTCTTAACAACTGCATACACAATTTTAATCTTTATCTCTTTATCAGATGATTAAATAGTAAAAACAGATTAAATAGGGGCCACTGACACTATTAGATAAAAGGGGCTTTTAGAATATGAAAAAAGAGAAAGTTCAAATCCGTGTTTAAAAAACAAACGCAATCGGCGTTTTTAAGTATTATAATGCAAATCTTAAAAAAAGAAAAAAGAAGTCGGAAATTGAATATTTTAGATAATTTTATATAATTTAATGCATATTTAATGTAAATCCAAAGTAATATATATATATATATATATATATATATATATATATATGTATATATATATATATATATATATATATATATATATATATCATTAAGTTAACTTGACACAAGATTATGTAGTTGCTCGATAGCGTACGACAGAGCTTTCTTTTACTTATTCCTTTTTATCTATAAACTATTTTTTCGCCGTATCAGAACAAACACAAGTGTCTGTTAATAAATTATTTTGATTGAAATATGCAGTGTTGTTCTAATAACACAGATTGAGCTATATATATATATATATATATATATATATATATATATATATATATATATATGTGAATAAAAAAGAAAAACCTAAAAGAGTAAAAACAAAATTAAATCAACGTTTCGTCCCCATTTCAAGGGACATCATCAGGATTTCTAGGCGAGGATGTACAGGAAGACGGTCATATCACATGCAAAAGAGGAGAAGTTTGGTTCTCTTTCTGTTCTGGAGAACAGAAAGAGAACCAAACTTCTCCTCTTTTGCATGTGATATGACCGTCTTCCTGTACATCCTCGCCTAGAAATCCTGATGATGTCCCTTGAAATGGGGACGAAACGTTGATTTAATTTTGTTTTTACTCTTTTAGGTTTTTTTTTATTCACATAACGTCTAAAGCATCGTTTATATTTTGCTTTATTTTATTCATATATATATATATATATATATATGTGTGTGTGTGTGTGTGCATATATATGTATATATATATATATATATATATATATATATATATATATATATATATATATGAATATATATATGAGAAAAAGAGAAAAGAAATTAAAACTGTAAGTTGTAATTTACAATCACATGTATTGTTCGGCTGAATACTCAAAAGAAACAATTTACGCAGTCCTTCTACCGCAGAGTTTCAAAGAATGCTATTCTTACACTTCTTCTCATCAGAGGACAGAAAGAAAGCAGCAGATTATAAGGATAGAAAGACTAGAAATTGCTGGTTACTGCATTTAATTAAACTGCAATTTATTTCCCCCATAAATTGCAAAAACGTACGTGTCCTTTACAAAAAACAATGAGTGAAAATATGTAGATTTAAAATAATAATGATAATAATATAAATAACAATAATAATAATAATAATAATAATAATAATAATAATAATAATAATAATAATAATAACGAACTGGGCATAAACTTGCAGCTTGCATGAAACTCTTTCAAAGGTGATCCGAAGGTTAAAATAAACCTTTAGAAAGAACCAAGTACAAATATATATGTATACATACACACACACAACACACACACATATATATATATATATATATATATATATATATATATATATATATATATATATATATATATGGACAGTGTGTGTGCATCTGATATATATGTATATATATATATATATATATATATATATATATATATATATATATATATATATATATATAGCACTGATGAGCTCTGATACAGCGAAACAGTACTGTATGGGGATGACTATAATGCTCCCTATATCGGGTGTAACATATTGGGAAGTGATATACAAACTGCCATTAGCGTATTAGCGATGCTCTTTATGTGAACCAATTAGGCTTAGGCGTTTCGATCCTGTCTTGAGATAGTTGCCTGTCTAACCGCACTAATAAACGCTGATACAGAAAAACATATATATATATATATATATATATAATCTAAGGTTATCGTTTTCCAGAGGTTAAGTAACTAATGAAGTTTAACGAGGTGAATACAAGATTTTTCAATACCGGAGTTGAGCAGGCTATATTCATTTTTTGTGTTTATACAAACAGTAATATGTTGTTACACAAGCATGATCATGTTTCGGTCAGCTAGTTACCAGTTCCTAGAGAACTCTTCAGTCAATACAGCATATATGAAATCCAAGTTTTGCTCTGAAGCTATCCGGTCTTCCTCGTAACAAGGAGTTAATATCAGGAGGTTTCCTCAAATGTAAAAAAATATAAAAAGTGTATGATATATATATATATATATATACATATATATATATATATATGCATATATATATGTGTGTGTGGGGAGGTGTTTGTGTGTATGTGTGTATTGTTATATATATATATATATATATATATATATATATATATATATATATATATATGTATATATATATAGTAAGATATATACACGAGGTGGATTCAATATGTTTCCAGACTTTAAGCTATAGGCATTTAAAATTGTCAAACACTCTTTAAAATGTAGTGTTATAGTGTTACATGATACATCTGGTCAATTTTTATGTTGTACGGATCGAAGGAAGAGCAAAAGCATGAATTAGAATAGACCCTAAGCCTGATTTTCACAACTTTTTAATTTCAAAAACGCAATCTCTACGTGTGGATACTTTAGAACGTTTAGAGTGATTAAGACTTTTTTTTTCTATCTTGCATCAATCCAGCATCCGTGTTTGAGTGGCATAAGAAGCTCAAAGTAGGCAGGGATGAGATGTGTGGGAGAATTAAAGAAAGCAAAATATCAGTGTTGATATGCCAAATAAAGAAGTTCATCAATGAGGATCGTTGGGGTTCTGTAATAAGTTCACAGTTTGATGTCAGTGTGTAAGTTTACACACAGTTATTGTGAGGAACTGAAAATGCAGAAAATTTGAGCAAACTTTGCCCAAAGGATGCTCACATAAAATCAGAAAGAAAGACGTTGTCATGACAGCAGGTAGATAATCGAGCTTAGCAATTCAGATCAGGCAGTTCTTGATGTTCTGGTTACCTGCGATAAAAGTGAGGTCTTCTGCTACTGCGCAGAGACAAAGACAGAGAATGCCCAGTGGAAGCCTGCTTACTCTCCCAAAAGGCAAGACAGAGCAAATCCAGCCAGGAACTTATGACGATCCCTTTTTTGACAGCACAGGCATGATCTACATTCGCTGGTTTCTCCTCGAGAGACAATCAACAAGGAATATCATGGTGAGATTTTTAGGGGTGTTTAGGAAAATATTCAGTCGGAAAAAGCCAGCACTCTTCCAACCGGGTCAGTGGCATTCCACCAACTATGCACTAGTCAAGAACTGAATCCTTGTCACAGACTATTGGATCAAGAGAGGCATCAAGACAGTATCTCACCCTCCCAATAATCTAGGCACTACTCCCTTATACTTTTGGTTATTTTCTAAGCTTAAGGAAAACCTTAGAGGCCGTCGTGGCGAGATAACTGAGGAGATGAAAAGGTTGTGACCAGTGTTATTGACAGGGTCACACAAGTGGACTTTCATATGTCCTTTCAAAAATTGTTGAACCAGTGCAATAAGTGCATTTTATCCTGAGTAATTACTTCGAAAGAGGACTAGAGGTTTATGTTTGTACTATAACTGGCCAGAGGGAATGTGTCTTGTAACTTATTTCAGGCGTCTCGTAGTGACTAATGTACTAAGCTATACAGTAACGTGCACGTCTTATTCCCATATATTTCCTAAAAAAGATGAATTGTATCAGTATCAATTTTATTCATGGATATATATATATATATATATATATATATATATATATATATATATATATACATATGAAGATGCATATATATATAAATATATATATATATATATATATATATATATATAGTAAAATACAAGTGATAAAAATACTGTTATATATGTACATATATGTATAAAACAGTACCACTCTCTTCAACAAGAATTAGGTGTCTATGAGAATTTATTGCAGCAATTAATCTACGCATAATGCAATTCCTGTTCACTATTTTAACAGTATGCGGCCATACTTAATGTATATGTCCGCAATTTAATATAATATCGAATCGATATCCTGTTCCTTCCCATATTCATGTATGCGTGACTAAAAGTTTATCTCTATCCTTTAAAGTCAAAAGTCATTTTTCAATTGGCTTCCGTATCTTACGACTGGCAATAATTATTATTTCCTTCATTGATTGTTCCGGCGGCGTGAAACACTAGTGTCAGAGGAAAATATGATAAATATAAATACACACCTACACACCTATATATAATAAATAATTAAATAAAATAAAATATGATTTTTTTACGTCCAAATAAAAAATAGACGATTTTCAAAATAAACACCCGATCTCCAAGGTGGAGACGCTAACCTTAATATCGTTTAAAAATAAATCAACAAAATCTACGTGTATATATATATATATATATATATATATATATATATATATATATATATATATATATTGTAATATTTTATAATATATATATTGTAATATTTTATAATATATATATTGTAATATTTTATAATATATATATTGTAATATTTCATAATATATATATATATATATATATATATATATATATATAATTGTGTTCGTCTGTGTATGAATATGACCGACTTGAAATAATTTCTGATAGCTTTAGGACCAAATATTAATGTAACTGATTTTAGTCTGCAGAAGAATGAATTGATAAATTACACGCACCGTTATATCCCTAAAAGTGGCGATTAGCTGGTGTTTGAACTCTGATTTCGTTGTAACCTTTTAGATCACTGTCTAACAAATCTCTAAAAATATTTACATTCGACTTTAGTAGTTTATAGTGGTTCATGTAAGAGGATCTGTACATTTTCTTCTAAATACCTCCGTTCGTGTACAACGGTGAAAGAAAGTAATAATGTAAGGGATTAAATAAGCATTACGAGATATAAGGACATTTAACATTATATCAAATACCTGAAACTGAAGACGCTAAAGGAAATAATCATCATCATCATCATCATTATCATCATAATCATCATCATTAACTATATTATATATTGGTAGATTTTATATTTACGAGAAAGTATAGGAAAATTTGTTATATGTATTTCATTTTCAATTCCTCCATTGGAAATTAAAAAAAAAAAAACTACTAATCCTCGAAATGCCAGAGGGGGGACGATATTTAACAACACCGGATCAAAAATTATCACATTGTTTACATTCCAAAAACCCCTACTACTGGTGACAATAGCCCTTATTTAATCTGTTTTTCTTTATTAATCCCATGATGAAGGGATAAAGATTTACACTGCATATTCAGTTATTAAGCTGATTAATGTAGGTCTTTGTTGTTTATTTTTCCGTCTTTTCTACCTACACACATATCATCATTTGACGTATCTGTTGATAAAATCAATACAGTTATTTGCTACCAAATAAGACTTGAGAGAGGTATGTTTTTGGGGGAAATATATATTTGTTTTGTATTACGGACAACTAATTAACAGAATATCATCAAAGAAAATATAAATGTATCGTTTTCCATCCCAGACGTGATGTCTTCGGCTATCTCCAGGAGATTCAGTGTCGTCAATTTCAGGTCAATAGAACAAAGCGTTTCTATCCGGGTTTCTACTTTACAGAACTTACAAGACAAAGTAGTGAATAAGACCACTTTGTCCATTGAAACTATGTGAACGGAAATGATTTCTACTTGTGTTCATACCAGGATAGTTTGATGCACTGTAGTATTATTGTAAATAAATTTTATTAACTTTTTAAAGAAAGAAATATAACACACACACACACACACACACACACATATATATATATATATATATATATATACACACATACACAATGAACAATGCTGTAATGTAAGCTGCGCGTGTAATATTAACGCATATGTTGCGCAATCGGAAGCTCAGCTCTTTAATCGGCATTCATTAGGTATAATGGTAGGAGAGGACCAAAACTAACTGGAAACAATGCAGAGACCACATATAACACATGCAATTCCCAAATAATACTCTCTTATTTGTACTTACCAGTTTACTCTGCTTAACTTCGATGGTCTGACGAGGACCAGTGTGTAAACGTTATTATGCAATATATCATGCAATATATATATATATATATATATATATATATATATATATATATATATATATATATATATATATATATATATATATTGTGTGGTCAGGTCAGGTGATATGCTACTGGTACCATGTAACCCAGTACTACCTGCCTCATAGTCGGGTCACCGGCGACTAAACTGGTTCCCCCACCAGACTTGTTTGGTGAGGAGGGCGGCTAGTCTCCCTGGAGGATTAAAAACAAGACCTTTCAAAGCGCGAATAAACCCTTTTTCGGGGTCAACGGCCAACTAGCACCGTGTATATTTGTGTGTATGTATATATGTGTTGGGGTGGAGAGGGCTCCCGTAAGCCGTAGTGAAGGCACCCTTTCTAGGAGAAGCAA
>NC_136515.1:45594559-45604559 GCF_053919585.1 Euprymna scolopes | reverse complement strand
GGATTGACCTTAAATGTGACTCGTGTCAGACTGGTCAAATAGTGTCAACGTTTAAACTCTTATCTTCCACACTGATCATTCCATCAGAATGAAACCTATTTGTACGTGGATGATAAGGAAAACATATTATTTAATCAGTATATATATATATATATATATATATATATATATATATATATATATATATATATATATATATATGCTCATGTGTGTGCATGTATGTGCGTGTTTGCGTTGGCATGAGCTATTACGTGAGATCTGATTTTACAGATGCGCTCTCAACATTTAATCGGTGTCCATTCTATGTTAATTCACTAATTATCTCCGAAACAATTAAATATAAATGCTTACATCACTTTTCTAAAAGCAATGTAGAACATCTTCCTTTTACCCTCCTATTCTTAACTCCAGACCCCTTAACACTAACATTACGCCTCTCCCTCCCAGTCCTGATTCAAGAGGATAAAATTAATGGCTGCTTCTGGTCAGTTGAGAAGAAACGTCTTGTACCAAGGCAACCTCGTCAGGAGCAACGAATAGAAAACCATTGGTCAATCATCGAATGTGAAACGATAAAGTTCGGTCAAGACCACTTGAAAAATAATAGGAAGTATTCGGCATGCTGGACACTTTGCTACCTTCGTTAATAAGTAGCACAGAATGGCTATCGAATGCGGGATGGCTACTACTGGCCATGAGTGACCCGGACGGTCGTAGAGTTAAGGACTGAGTAAATTATCATCTTCTTTCCCCGTTTCCCTTCTTCGACTTTTTCTATATGAGGGTGTCTTTCCGGTCTGCCCTTTTCTATTGGACGGAATTGGACTACTTCACATAGTGTGAACGTATTGAGGCGGTGGGTTTTACCCGGCAGATACGAGTTTTAGTGATGGAAAGCACTGCGGGCAGGGAGAGAAAGCTTTTATAATCGACAACGACATTTCTGAAAACTCTGTGTTTGCTTGCTGTTCCGGTCAAAAGTTGATTGCGTCTCTCCTTGTGTATCCGAATCTATTCATATATTTTGATATCTGTGTGTGTGCGTGTATGGTACGTAGTTGGTGGATACCATTATATATATATGGCTTGCGTATCGGGATGTGAAGCACACACTGTTTGCCCCCATGGCTTTTCAAACACCGTGTTTCATTTCGAGTAAAAATATTTAGCTTCAATTATATATACATATGACATGTGGCACGAACGTGCTTATACCTATTCGGACGTAATTGCCCGTCTTCGCCCCCCTTTCATCGAACGATATCTGTTTTTCTTGTTCCGGATGTGTTTGTGTATGTGTAAGACAAACATTTAAATCGAATAATTTCCCCCCACATATATATATATATATATATATATATATTAATTATTAATTAATAATTACTACGTGTATAAAAGTAAGTCATCTTTTATGAACGTAGTAATTATTAATTAATAATTAATAAATAATATTTAAATAAAATAAAAACGTAAATACTTCCTAAAATGTGGCGAAGAAAAATGTAAACACAGGGCAAATGACTCCTTTCTTATAATACAAAACGCCCTGGGAGCGAAAAACAAAAAAGTAAGAAATTAATCGCTAATAAAAAATAAATAACAATTCGACAATCATATATATATATATATATATATATATATATATATATATATATATATATATATATATATATATATATATATATATATAAGTACGTCTGCATTTAACTGTGTTTAAAAATGAATAAAGCTCTCTCTTTACTAGATAATTGTGTTTGGTAACATGCTTGTAGAAGCAGTAAAACGGGAGGAACCATATTAAACATTAACATAATACTGTGTCATAAAGATACTAACAATATATAGCAAGGCTCTTCATATATATATATATATATATATATATATATATATATATATATATATATATATATATGAAGAGCCTTGCTATATATTGTTAGTATCTTTATTTATACATATATATATATCTTTTATTTATTTATCTTTATTTATCTATCTATATATATATATATATATATATATATATATATATATATATATATATATATATATATATATATATATATAAATGGTCTTTTTCGTGGCGGCGAAATTTGAATTAGTAATTAGTTTCTTTAATTGCCGATTGACAACTCGTTTGTGCAATTTGCCACTATAAATTTATTTTATTTTCGAAT
The DNA here is from genome assembly GCF_053919585.1 of Euprymna scolopes. Lineage (NCBI taxonomy): Eukaryota > Metazoa > Mollusca > Cephalopoda > Sepiida > Sepiolidae > Euprymna > Euprymna scolopes. Next base: position 45,602,385 of record NC_136515.1, on the reverse strand, counting down.
ATGTCTACGCCGATAAACTAGACACAATGGACAACTTGGAAGACAACATTTCAAAATCACGCGTGTATGGTTTCTTTAAAACGAATGTTGCAATTCATTATGCGATCGATACTACAAATTATGTCTTACATAAAAGGACACAAACATATTTTTTCTGTCTTTCAATAAACAAAAACTTGTTACTAAAAATCCAGATTCAATACATTCGTATTTTTTTTATGTCATAAGGTTTCAAGTTAAAGAAGTTCATTTTACTGCCTTGTCTGCCGTGTTATTCAGACGATTATAATGCAGCGATATTTAATTATATATACGCGCAGACATACACACGCAAACACACACGCACGCACACACACACATATATATATATATATATATATATATATATATATATATATATATATATATATATATATATATATATATATATATACACACACATATTAAATGCTAGGAACAATGATTTGGAAATGAAATGAAAATAATTCTGAAGATATTTCTTCTCGCTGAAATAATCGATATTTTCGCCAGTGAAAATCAAATTCGTTTTGGTTCTGTTTCGATATTTTTCTTTTTTTTAATTAAATATTGATTTGCAACAACACGAGTGTTGAGGAGGAACCCATTTTGAGGGGCAATAAATTGAATTCCAATTCCCTGAAAAGTCGAAAGACAAAAACAAACCTGAATATGAAATACGGTTCCTTTGTTACGCCTTATCCAAGAATCAATTATTAATTTCAAACCCTTATCATTAAGTAGCTGAGAACCAGCGTAAGCTGTCCCATTTCGTGTTAGTTATTAACATGTGTCTTAATGAAAACAGGTATGATGCATACATATGTGCGGGAGACATATTAAATAGGCATTTGAAATAGAATGAACATTTAAGAAATTCAGTCTTATACAGGAAATAATATTCATGCTCAATTTGTGCAAAAGCAAATACTTTTCAATAGCACTATATTTCATTTGGTTAGATATATATATAAAATATATTCTCCCGGCGTTGTCTGGGTGTTTGGAGGTATGTGTTCAGCAAAAAAAAAAATGGTAATAGGAAGGCAGGCTTGAACCGGTAATGCACATGAGGAAAAGGACGGGGGGGGGAAACGTGATGTCGTTGCTGTTACGACCACCGCCAAACCTGATTGACGTAGGTTTTAATTAAGGTTAAACAATCGAAAGGAGAGAATGACTTTCGAAATTATCGGCGAAAGAAGCGACCCCCTGTAGAAAAGTGTCCAGTTGAAGGTGAAGATATTAATGTTTTTAGCCAAGTGTTCGATAATTGTCGTCTGAAAGGTCGAACTTCAAAAGATATTGATCTTCTAAAAATCTGTCACCTCTGTCGAAAGTTTCAGGCAGACATGAAAAAATACATAGATACATGCATAAAAACCGATTAAAAAGCTTGCCCTATCTCACTCTATGTAAATTTTCAAATGTTTAAACCAGAAATTGTCTGAGTCATTTGGTAGAGGTCGCAGAGGTCAATTTTTTTTTAACTTTGACCCCTATTATGACCCCTTATCATTTATTGTTTTGGGCTCAAATCAAGTTATTAAGTTAGATCCACGTCCAAGGAACTTATATCTAAAATGTCAAGTGTTTAGACCCAAAATTGGCGGAGGAGTTTGGTAGATTCTCAAAGGGAATCATTAAACTTTGACCCGTGAACAGCCAAATTTCTGGCCAAAAACGGATTACAAATATTTTCCCAAACCTCATTACCCTTTATAGCAAATTTCGAGTCTGTAGACTTATAATTGACAGAGTTATTGCGTAGGGAAATGTACGCATACACACAAACAGACACACATACACACAGGTTCACTTTTATATATATATATATGTGTGAGTATATATATATATATATATATATATATATATATGAAGGGTTGAACAATAAAATTTTCGCCCTTGAAAAGGCGGCATGATTCCATTTCCGTTCGATGAAAACCTGTTTAATTTTATTATTAGTTTAATTATTATTAATTTATTTGTCTGATAGTGACAAAATGTTCATCGAGCGAAATCGGAGACGCGCCGCTTTACTACTCATATTCTATACCGATCCAAGGTATTACAATAGGACCATTGCTAGCACCATGCAAATGCAAATTCGGACGGTTGAGCGGTTGAGGGCACAGCCTAAAGAAGTTTTCGGCCACGGATATGGTCTTTTTATGTTGTTCTAAGTGAGGGTAACACCATGCCACCTCACATCTTCGCAGTGGGCGTGAACGCCAACAAAAAAATGGATCTGGATCTGGATCTGTTGAAGAATGTGGTGATCCATTGGTAGAATCCGGTGGCGACTCGAAGACACTGAGCGTGGCAGCAGAGACCTAGGTTTTGCTTCAAAAGGAGTTCTACGACTTTGCACCCTTCTCTCACTGCGCCTTCATTCCCCAACCAAAACTTGCTGGACTATTTCCTTTGGTAATATGACGAGAACATTACCAACATGACCTCCGGAAACACCAAAGCTAGTCTGATTGCCGCCCTCTGCGAAGTAATCACTGAACTCCCGGCGGCCCTGGGTGAAAAGGTATGCTCCTAGTTCCGGACCCGTATCGAGTCGGTGATTGAGACTGAAGCCGACTACATTGAATTGATGTCTGGTCCATCACATAATCAAGTTAACTGAATTGATTTTTTTTTATCAATAAAAGGTGTAAAATAAAGTTGTCATGTTGCTTATAGCTTTTAAAGGCGACAAATTTGTCCTTCCAAACCGTAAATATATTTAGAAGTAGGCTGTCCGGCTTTGACAAGTCGTAAACTACGCATAAATATTATATTTTAATTCATATAAACAGTGAGACATGTGCATCCGAGTATTACATTTTTTTCTACAAGGTTCATTTCTTGTAAGTAAAAAAAAAAAAAAAAAAAAAAAAACATACTCGAGTTGACATCAAAAGCAAAACAAAAAGAGAGTCAAGTACACTTACCATTACAATAGCTTGACGCGATCTTTAAATAGTGTTCTTGGACCTACTTATTCTTCACCTAAACATATGTCATGTGGCAAATTCTGGCATGCGCATTCGTGAAATACTTAACAAAAGATAATAATCCGACGACACGAACGTCGCAAGTTTACAATTTTTACCCTTGTAGCAGCTTTTTTCCGATGGAAAACCAATTTTTTTTTACGTATGTGATCCCCAAATATATCAAATTGTAAATGGGTAGATCAATCATTTATTGACTATAACGGTTCAGAATAGTCATCACGCACATTCTTACTTTTATAGATATATAAATATAGGGCACACGTTTGTTATCAGAAAAACTAAATACGTAATATGTTATCTAGAAGAAAATTGTGGAACAATATAAAAATTAAATCCTCAGATATTAAGAAAATGGGATCTAGTTGCAGAATATTTGATTAAAAATATTAATTTTAAAAGGCACATGTTGTCTGTCATTTTTTGTAGTTATAAGAGAAAAAATATACTAGTCAGTATTGGTATTTCTAGAATAAAAAAACATTAGATACGTACGGTAGGGGCCACATGGAGTTTGCCAATATCTTAGTAAAAGTGATACTGTAGAATGAAGTGAATTAGAACTTGGAACAACCATTTTTTTTTCTGAATATTGGAGATGACGAATAGTTGTTCATCTTAGTTGGATTTTTCGGACTACTTTTCTAATATTGAGTATTACTTTTCACGTTTTGTGTCGATGTAACCTATGATCTTCTTCAAGTGTGTCTTGTCGAACTAGAGAGATTTTTCTGTCTAACTCAAGAAGTCGGATGCACTTTGAACGGAATCTTTTATTTAGTTTATGGGGTAGCATGCTCTTGTTCAATCAGTTATGACTTGGTAGAGGTCCTGAGTAATATGTAATTGCACTTTTCGGCCACCCACACTGAGAATTGCACCTTTTATAATTGAATTTTTAAAATACTCTAACCACTGCGTAAGGGTTGCAGTGTGAACGACCGAGAAATACAATTGCGAATTATTTAGGTTTGGCTGAAGGAACAAAATAATGTTACCCTCGTGAAGTAAATAAAAACTTCCATTCGACACATAAGCGGAATACCGACAGAAACATTCCGTTCATATATTTGGACAAGAACATTCCTCTGTTCGGCTAGATACATTCGAAGAAGATCAAAGGTTACATCGAGCGAAACATTGTGAAAATGACACTGGAGATGAGTAAATTAGTCCGAAGAATAAAAATAATACGAATGGGAAGATGACGTGGTTAAATTGTATCATGACCATTGTCACACCTCGCAGTACTTATCGTGAAGAATAGAAACAATCATGGAACCTATTTTAGAACAGACCCCATACTTATCTTGCGTAGGTAACGCCTTCTTGGCCTGATCAAAGATCAAAGTGTAAGATCTGTTCCGGCAGATGCTGCACTAAAGACCAAAATGTGGGGGAAACCGTACATATTCTATCATTGCTCTTGTAGCAATCAAACCACGTCAATGTAGGGGGAAACCCTTCATACCAATTGTCACTACCCAGCTCTCCAACCTCCCTCGGGGTAGCTGGCCCCCTTTCACATCCCCTTGCTTTCCACATTAAACAACGGCCTTGTGCCTAATTTGCTCAATGGGAAAGCAAATAAATACATACTATAGAACAAAACTATCATCAGTGATGAAATGTAGTACTTTTCAGACAAGTATTTGTGTGTATCACTGTTGTTGATGTGAATTTGTTATTAAATGGGTCATGTGTTATTAATGCTTAATATGCAATCGTTTCTGTAGGCATGTTTAATAAAATAATACGCCTTCGTTACACTATTAATATATCTATATATACTAAAACTACACTCTATTGTACTAGATTACTATAATTCTTAAATTTATACATATCCTTTTGTTTGCCTGTCTTTATACACCAATGCTATTTTATCGGTTTGGTGTCTTTTTCGTTATCTAGACACTGTTAATTAACAGTAAACGTCTTTAAATACCTTAGACAGAATCCCGCCCAACAAAACACGAGTGAAAAGCCAGTAATGGCCTACAATTAATACTGACCAAATTAAGTAAATAGCCGCCTACAGATGCAAGCGCATAAAACAAATCTGACTCATGTACGTCGAGAGGATGATTATGTCTTGATCAGCCGACATGAGATTGGTCGATTTTACAACCGGAAAAATTGGTCTGACGAATAATGCTTTCGTTTGTTCTCGTTTAAATTTGGACCACTTTGGTCGACTATTAATTGTCAGAATAAAAAATAACAATCGGTTGCATTAATATCAATTAGGAGGGGTGTGGCTGTGCTATATAGAACCAAATTAGAAGAATTAAATAAAATACAATAATTTATTTCTACTAAAGGCTTTATCTTCAAGGGAGTATTTAAATCAACGTTAAAATTTATTTTAAAAAGAAGGTATTTACACGTTTTCTCTGACTTTCACTCAATAAAGATTGTTTGATAGAAAGAAAGGGAGTTTAAGAAGCTAAGTAAATAGCAACATGCAATAAAAAAAGAAAGAAAACTAGCATGGTTCTTTATTCTTTGTCTGATGCGCACACTTTCTTCCTCAGCGTCTCTCTCTCCCTCTTTTTCTAGTTCTTTTTCTTTCTTTGTAGTTGAGGGCTTAATAGTATTACCACTAACGGTGTTTTTTTTCATTTCTATTCTAATTGACAATTCTGATAATTTTATTTTTCCTCCCCATTTTTAAAAAAAATAATTTCAACTAATAATAACCAGGGATAAAGAGAAAGAGTGATATCGAGAGACATTAAAACAAGAATTATAGATACAAGAGCTAACACTAATTTTAATTAGAAGCAGAGTGACATTTATATATAAATCACCTGAGCAGGATTAAATAAAATATTAAAAGCTTACTAGTAAATATCTGCCATTTTAAAATAGTATTTGAAACTGTTCAGAAAAGCGTCTGACCCGTTTGTTCAGACTTTGAGCTTATAGTTAGATCGTGGTATAATCTAGAAATATTGGCGTTGTAAAGTCAGTTCAATATCAAAGTACAAGGAAAAAAAGGATAAGTCAATATATCCTCTTCAGATTAAATAGCATTACAATTTTTTTTGTTATTCCCTTTTAATTATAACAGACAATTCAGAAGTATTCTTTGCTTTTTATTATTACTAATTTGGACTGACAATAAACAGAGAAAAGAGGATGGTGATGAGGAGAGATATTGAGACGATGTAAGAGACGACTCAATTGAAAAATCAATTGAAAATTACAACTAATTAGAATGATGTGAAATACAAGGCTTCCTTTTGTCCTTAACTCAACTTTTTTTAATCTTGTGAATACGTCAACATATCTTTTTGTGATCAAATTTTATGCACTAATCGGCTTTAAACATCAAATATAATATTAATTTTGTGTGATTCTTGTAATTTAATACGCTTTTATTAAACACTTTCGTACTTATTTAATTTAAATATTCATTTTTATTAATAAGACATGAAATATTTTAATAGTTTTAATCATATATTTTTTATTTAAACCAAAACATAAACGTAAAGTAATTATTGTAACGAAATACTATTTACTTATATAAAGACACTAGATTCTTCAGAAGATCTCTACAATTCCAGTTATCATATAAGCAAAGTAACTCAAGAAAAATACTTTAAACACGCACCTGATAAATATATCCAGTGAACCAAGTGCAAGAAAGTTTTAAAGAGTTGCACTTAAAGGGACAGTTGGAATCTAAAAAAAAGATCTCTCGGTTGGAATATCTGAATGAGTGGGTGAATGTTTGGCTTATTGTATGATGCTTTACACTCAGCTTGAACAAACTCATGAGAAAATTTAAATAAACAGTGTATATAGAAATATTATGTTATTTTTTTTATATCAGATACTAAATATTAAGTCTTTCCCTAACTAATATACGACATATTCTACAATACCACCAGAATCATTGAGTTCGTAATATAATATTTAAGCAGGTCAAAGTAAAATGCGTCTGATGGTTTCCGTATTGAAGACTAGGCTCTAACCCCTGTCCAATCGCCTCGCACTTGTGCCCCTGTACAAGGTTTTTTTTTTCTTTTCTGATGAACTTCTAGCACTTGTACTTCCTGGACGGATATACTCCGTATCTGCCTGACATGCAGACAATCCACCCCTTTATTGTTGATATTTGGAGATTCTGGAAACCCTTCTTCTCTTATAATTTTCTATCTGACTACTAATATATGGAACTCCCTTTCAGTTTCCTGATTTCCTGACTGTACACACCCTTAGAAATGTAAATGTTATGTGAACAGCCAACTTGCTATTATATCTCCCACAGTCCCTTGATAGACAATATCTCAAATAGAAGCCCTTTAGATTCTAATTGGCACTATGTTTTTTAGGAAAAAAAAAGTGGTTAATCTCAGCATACTTGGCATTTATTTAAGAAATGAGTTACGTTTCAGTAACAACTAATTCAATTTAAAACTGATTTCTTGTATTCATATGCTACCTTACTTTATAATTATTTGCTCTTTTTATCTCGTCATGAAAAAAACTGCACACCACCCGGCGTTGCCTGTCGTACAATACGCTTAAATATAATATTTTATTCATAATGATTTTATATATATTACTATAGAAATAATTCTCTATTATATTGCACCCCAACTATAGTAGTTATTGCGAAAGTTAAAAAAAAAATGATTAGGCTTCGTACGAAGGGAATCGAAACTAAAACAATTGCCTCCATCGCGGCATTTGCTACTATCTATACACCTGCATATCAAACTTGACCAATAACCCAGTTACAAATAAAAATGTATATTTGCACATTCATAGAGTATTTTTATTCCGTAGCAGCTA
>NC_136515.1:45587059-45592059 GCF_053919585.1 Euprymna scolopes | reverse complement strand
AAGTTTGAACGAGGAACTAACTACTATAAATTATTAATAATCACAAAATTTCTTAAAATGCTAGTATGAAATAGTTAAGGTACGTATACACAAAATAAATTTACTATAGAATAATATTTAATAGTGAATGTTATTTCCATTTATCTTGTCGAAATCTGCGCCAGTTTAATGTCAATGAAATGTATTTTTTTCTGTATTTTAGATATTTTGTATTCCTGGCAAAGCCGATCATTAAAATACTGACTTTGTGGTAGATTTTATCGGTTTTCTTTTTTTGTTTTGATTGGATATAAAAACAGTATAGAGTATAACACTGCGCCGAGCGTGACCTTTTTCCAGCGAGTGACGGCACCTTGGCCTCAAACGGACGGCCAGCTGCGCATCTGCCTTATCTATCACAGACTGAAAAACGCACGTGTTAAATGGGCGTATCTAATTGCAAATTCGTTAAAGTAATTCTACAATATGCTCTTTGCGTATGTTTCCCCGTCCAATTAAAGTTCGAAGTAAAAGTTTTATTGTCTGTCAGGTTTAAGTTTGGAATCATATTTGTATATATAAACGCATATAGTATAGACAGTACATCATTATCTGCCAAATTGTTACGATCTTCGAGGGGCGATAAGATGTCCTCCTAACCAACTTTCGAGAACCGCCTTCATAATTGCCTATATGGGATTGTTGCACATTCGCAATCCTGTTTAATCCCGGATGTTGTTTGACTATTGCTTTTCTTTAGCTATTCAATATGCCGTCTTTCTGACGATGCAAATCAAGTAAATACTGCCCTGGATTATTATATAATTTTATAATTCTGAGCAAAATCCTATGCCATTCCGGCATCGAAGGGTTTACATTGCTACTATAGTTTGAAATCTCGTAACACTGAGTTCCGAAATTACATTCCTAGAAGTTAAGATAAAGTTACAAGATGGTCGGATGTGTTAATCTTTTACTTTGAATAATATCTTGTTGAAAACGTTTTCTTAATGCATGCCATTCGAAGATTGTGTGTTTGCTTTTATCTCTAACTTTACTATTATATAAAAGTCATTTTTTTGTGTGTGAACTCCTTGCTCATGGGTTTCGAAACGGTTGAACATATGTTTTGCAAATTTTACATGAAGCCATCTTATATGTCTTGCAGTGTTCTTAAATACCTTGTACAGAAATTCATCCTATAAGTACTGAAAATCAAAAATATCCGATCCTAAAAAATAGTATATTTCAGAGTGAATATATTTTCCCTTCCATCGGCCAAGGATAAATAATAAAATCGAAGCAAATCATTTCTTCGTGAAAAAAGAAAAAAAAAAGAAAAACAAGAAACAAAAAAAAAAACCCAAATTCATTGGCATCGGGAGATTGATATTCAATGGGGGAATTTGATTCTATAATAATAATACCTATTCAATCTGCAACAATTAAAATATAATGTTTAAGCGTATTTTACGACCGGGAACACCGGGCTGGCAGCTAGGTTTTTTTTTTATTAAATTTTACGAACATTTGAGAACGTAACCATGGTTTTAATATTGAATCGCAATATTAAAGCCTATCATCAAAGAAAAAAATATATTACGAAAATAAATGAAAACGAAATTCATATTCTGCCTTGTATCTGTCGTAAGCCTCAGAGCACGCGAACCACACAATAATTAGCAGCTTTGATAATATTTATGGATTAAATAAATATTAGCATCATAACTAAAGAAATCCGAGCATACTCAAAGATACACAAAGACATGTGGATATTTTTGTGTTCCTATAAATATACGCACACACACATACACACATAGACAAACACACACATATATATGTATATATATATATATATATATATATATATATATATATATATATATATATACAGCAATACATATATACATACATGAAAATATAAATATATTAAAATTTTAGAATGTGAACTAACATAATCTATTCACAGCTAGCAACGTCGCAGGTCACACACGCCATGAAAGTCAGCAAAGCGAAAGTCTAATCTCAAGTATTGGACTTCAAGTTTGTTAGCTTTCATGGCTTGGATGAGGCGATGTTGTTTGACTGCGGAAATAATAATAATTACACACACACACACACGCATATATATATATATATATATATATATATATATATATATATATGAAATATATATATATATATATATATTATGTTTTGTCTCATGTACTTGTATCAATTCAATCTTTAACGCGGAATGATTAAAATGCAGTTCGATACATGAATGCTTCATCTGGCGTGAGGCGTTATCTCTCAATGTGAAATAATAAATGAATTCAATTATAAAATAAGAAAAAAATCAAATAAATATCGTTAAGTGATTGTAGCATACGATAAAAAAAAATATAGAAATACTAATAACAGAAAGGGAATCGAGTGTATAGCCTGAATCAAAAGGACATAAAATACATTTCGTTTGTGTATCTCCTTCTAACCATGTCCCCTACCCCTCCTTCTCTCTCTCCCTCCCTCTCTCCACCTCTCTCTCTCTCTCAATATATATACCGCTCGGTATATATATATATATATATATATATATATATATATATATATATATATATATATATATATTTGTATATTCCTTTTTCTCTTTATTCACTTATATTCGTGTGTATATACATATATATATACATATATGCATACATATATATACATATATATATATATATATATATATATATATATATATGTGGTATGAACAATAAATATTTCTGAGTGGCAATATACCCAACACAAGATCTTGCGCACATAAAGAGCACGATATCCTTTCAGATAACGGTATGTAATAATAATAATTAAATAGATTCTATCTGATTATGTTACCGTATTTTTATGTCAAACCCGATCCTCATGAGTGCATCCCTATCCAACTGGTTATTATTCGTTGGATCTTGGCTAGTTTTTTTTTTCGCCTTCAAATAAGTGCAGTATTTCCATCGATTATATGTATGGTGAAAATGTGTGTAAAAAATAAAATAAATTCTCTTTTATATTTAGTTGTTTTTATTAATACACACATACACACACACTATTATATATATATATATATATATATATATATATATATATATATATATATATATATATATATATGGTAGTATTTCCAACAGTTATGCGGACTGTATTAACTCCAAAGTAAGGAGCTTCAAAGACGGGAACGGTACTATAAAAACCAGCGCACTTTTGCGCACCAGAATTGTTTTTTTCTTACTTATTTTAATGTAATTTTGGCGGCGCAAAGTTATGGCTGTGCACCTCCGTCTTGCGCGCCTTCTCTAACTACCATTCATGTCGTCATACTTAAATCGACGGACCTATCTCCTTATTCTGCTGAAATTTAGTAAAACACTCAACAGGCGCCGAAAATGTAAACAGAGAAATGAAACTTTCAGGTTATGAATACATAACTTTTCTCATTATCAAAATGCGATTTGTAATCATCTATGATCCATCTATGAGATATGAAATGATTAGGAAGCCCTCACTTTTATACATATATAGTCATTAACATACAGTACTATTTCGCTGTTTCAGAGCTCATCAGTGCGTCTACGCAAGCAACTGCCTAAAGTCAGGATCGAAACCCGATCGCCCACAACAGTCGAAACTTCTAACTGTTGCGCGGTTCGGCGGCTGCTATGCGGATGCGGACATTGAAGATCATCGCTTAATAGGCTAATGGTGATTTATATAGCATTTGCTAATATATTCAACACGAGATAAGGAGCATAGTATATATATATATATATATATATATATATATATATATATATATATATATATATATATATATATATATATTCAAGAACGTCTTTTTGAACACGACAGACACATTCTTTTCTCCGATTTTTCTGGATATCTTTTCCATTCGCCAAGCGGTCTATTTTTTTAGTCGGCATGTTGTATAAAATGGCGCGCAAAAGTTGTTGTTCGGCTAAAAATAACAACAACAATGACCCCTGATTATAATCGGATGCACCGAGAGAAAGCGCTTGAGTAGAATATAGCTGAATAACTTTCTGAGCGCTATTTTATACACATGCCGACTGAAATAAATAAAAGACAGCTCAGCAAATGGAAAAGATATCCAGAAAAATAGGGGAAAAAGAATGAATCTGTCGTGTTCAATCAGACTTGCTTGAATAATATCTTGCTACCAATATGTATTTATATATATATATATATATATATATATATATATATATATATATATATATATATATATATATATATATACACCCACCCACATTGTTTAGCGCTCTTAGTTGAAATGTAACAAGTCTGTCAATTAAAGCTCAGATCATAATGTCATTACCATAAGTTCACTCTAGTATGTCTTGTCATTGGCTCGGTATATAAATGTTAATTATAGCTCGCTTAGTGATGGCCGCTCTGTTTGCTCCTTGTTAATGGAGTCAGAGATGTCCCGTGGCCGGGTTCGAATTCCCCGACTTGCACACGCGATTCCCGAAAGGATTAAATAATAATAAATGTCACATAACTTGCACTCCAGAAACGAGTTTAAATAGTACTTGGGTAGCTTAACTACACATGTTTACTCAGCTATACAAAAGGACGTAATGTATAGCTTATTAGATCTTTTTTAGATACGGACACATAAAGTCTAGTAACTATACAAGGTTTCTGCAAAACCAGGACACATAGTGGCATTGAATAAACGTATTCCAATTCTTTTGATTGCTTAAATAATTCTCAGAAGCTGATTTTGCTCCCCTTTTAGACTTTTGGAGATGTGGATTAATAAAATCACTTGGGATTTATTAAACTTTATGAACATCCATTTTCTTTCTATCCCCATCTATATCTCTCTGTACCTCCCTATATATATATATATATATATATATATATATATATATATATATATATATATATATATATATGTGTGTGTGTGTGTGTGTGGGTGTGTGTGGGTGTGGGTGTATGCATATATACACACATTTTCAGCTATTATTTTTCCTCTG
>NC_136515.1:45534559-45582059 GCF_053919585.1 Euprymna scolopes | reverse complement strand
ATGGAAATTTAAAAAAAAAAAAAAAAAAAAAAAAAACGTTTACAAGTGTTTTTGATATAGATATTCTAACTCAGAAATAAAGTCACATTTGATTCTGTGGCTTAGAATTCTACTTCAAGATAACCGACATTTAATACGGGAATATGATTGTTTGTGTGTATTTCTTAATTCGAATGAGAGTGATGTTCTGCAATCGCAGTTTGTTTTATCTGTCTGGTACTAGCCGAATAAAATCATACTTCGAATTAAAACTATAAGTATGCCAATAAACTGAAATACAGATTAAATTATTATATTTTAATTATCCACATCACTATGGTACAACATCACTTGACTCCGTTGTTCAGTCTCAGGAGATAACGCACACCTTTATAAGGGTAGCTGCGAGTATAACTGTGAGGCACGTGTTGCGTGATCATAAACCTCACCTCTCCTGAATTATCACTGCTTGAAACCAATGACAAGGAAGAGCAAGACTGACTGGAAACAATGCCAAAATAAGTGAAGAGTACTGCACCACCTGTAACTCATTTTAGATCTAGCCAGGCTCGGCGTTACTTAACTTCGGTGTACTGACAAGAATCAACGTGTCAACGTGATTATCCCGTCTATATTGTATAACATAATAATAAGTAAAAAAGTAAAAATAAATAAAGGTTTAATAATCGATTTTGTACATTCTTTGTTACTGCATTAATTGCCGACTTGTTTTACTTTAAGACCAGGTTTTTAAGTAATAGAAAAAAAGACGCTTTCAGCTGACACCTGTCAATTTAGGAGAAGTAATTGTTCTATTCAATTTCCATGAATCAACAAACAATAATTTGAACCTGATTTTTTTAAAATGTTCTTATTTTATGTTAACCATCTACATGTTTTATTTATTTTTTTCTCGGACATTTCTAATCAGAAAAGTGTTTCCGAATATCCGCTTCGCATCGTAAATATCCGGATGACAATAGTAAAAGCAATTTGTCACTCGGACCCAAAGCTATTATTTTTAACATGCTAGAAGCGAGCCGAGGTGTGCGCGCCCGCACCGTACCTGTCTGTATAGAAAGCTGCCTTCGTCTTTCAGCCATGTTTTACTTAGCTTCCATTGTACGGGTGTGGTTCTCATAAAACGCTTGAAACAGAATACGGTCAATGCGTCATACGTACGCCAGATATCACTAGCCACACTTAGAAGTCACGTGTAGGAGAATAAGTTAGAGAGTTAATGTTATTATCCCTTATAAATTGCATATATATATATATATATATATATATATATATATATATATATATATATATATATATATATATATATATAGCTTCTCTTCAAATTTGTTCGGATTTATGTAATCATTCCAAATTCTGTTGTTTTTTTTTTCATTCTTTTTAAGTGAGTGAGATCTTATTCCTTTGATAAGTTAAGATGGAAAATATTTAAAAAGTTGACATTGACGTGTTAGAATTAATTTTGCCCTAGGGAAATGGTGCTGAAAAAATCAATATTTTAACATGCAGAAAAGAAATAAACGGTAAGATGAACTACATACTAGAGCATCGAATATAGACATTTTGTTATTTATTATATGCGTTCTGTTGTTGTGATTTTACATAATAGTGCTTGATAAATAATAGTATTGGTATAAATAGCGTGAACTATAATTGAAAAAGCATATCCCCCCATATATATATGTTACATGATAAGGGATGTCCCCCTTTCATGTAAGTATAAAAATAGAGAGATTTAGTTAAAATGAAAACGAAATAGAATAGACAAAATTCGAACCTCGTAATTTAGGTTTAGAAATAGATTACGAGAGAGAATTAGCAAATGGAATGTAAAAACAAACCATTGTTTAGCTTAGAGATAAAATAGTTTCAAGAAAAGAATGTGCATTTGTCAATTCTGTGATGAAATTCAATTGAAGAATGCAACTATAAGATAATTTAATAAACATGTTTTTAACATATTGGAAATATAGGTTACTGGGTATATAGGTTAAAATTCCTTCTGTAAACAAAGGAAAAAGTTTTGGACACGCATTTCCAGAACACGTGAAAGAAGACACATGTTTTAACATGTGTATGACGTCATGGAAAATGGGAAGTTCCCGATATAGTTAGAAGCTTTAGAGTTAAGCAGAGGGAGTCTGAGAGAGAGTCTGAGGACGACAGACGACAGTCTGGAGTCCAGAGATGGTAGTCGAACGTCTGGAAGCTAGACGGTCACCTTTGAAACATAGAATGTAAAACTTTGAATTCCTGACTAAGAAAACCACGACCGGTCGGAGAAGAAATACACCCATCATGTGTTTTTATAAACGTCGTCTTTGCGTTGTAATTCTACCAAAAAGGTAAAGTGAAATCGTCTTTTATATCCCGTGTTTTAAAATGTCTTCACATGCACAATATGAAGATTAAGACTGTCTCAACACTGTCTACTCACTCTAAGAGCGTCTATTACACTTCTAAGTATAAACATTTTATATATATGATTCTCTTCATAACACGAACACAGAACGCAACACGCCTCTTAATAAGACTCTCTAAGACTCTAAGACACACTTTTAATACGACTTCACTATATAACATATATATATATATATATATATATATATATATATGTGCGTGTGTGTGTGTGCGTGTGTGTGTGTGTGTGCGTGTGTGGGTTCGGAAGAAACAGAATGTATGAATACATTTGAAAATCAGCGTTAACCTCTCGGTTCTCATATCATCAAGAGAAATAGATTGCAATAAAAGAATATTACTAGCGAAACGAAAAAGCAACGGATGATCTTGTTATGAATTAAAGATACCAAAAAATACAATTAAAGCCAATCATTTAATATATATATATATATATATATATATATATATATATATATATATATATATAACTACTTAATTTACTCACGTAAAATTAATATACGAAAGTATAGATTTATGCGCAAACTTTAAGTATTTACTTCAAAAGTGCTCAATACGTAGGTAGAGCTAGTTAGTAATTTATAAAATATGTATGGCGATTAAGCTACACTGAATATTCGGCGTTTCATCCACTCTAGGACTCCTCAGGCTTATGCGCGAATTCTGCGGTTGTTTATCGTTTTTATATTATATATAATATATATTATATATTTTTATCTTCTATTCTATCTATTCTATCTATATAAATAAAATGAACTCATTTTTTCCCGTCGGATTTTGACATTAATAGGATTAAAAATCAAGATATTTCATGCAAATATAATATGCACGAACGGCAGAACAATATCTGAGGTGTGTTATAGGCTTATTATTTCTCAAATTCCTCGAGAATCTTAGATTTCTATACTTTTTCTGCTGAGAAGTCACGGCCAAAATCGGTTAAGATCAATGGAAGTGGTAAAATATTTTCTCTCTAATAAATTCCTCCTCCCCCTGCCACCACTTAACACCGTTTGGGGATCGTTCACAAGGAACAGTTGAGAAGAGAACACCGGTTTGGCTTCGTAGTTCTTTCATGTGAAGTTATTTAAAATCACTAAACTAAGCTGCAGTGCTCTGTGGCGTAGTGGTTAGCGTGCTGGACAATTCACATTGTATTTTCACGTTCGCGCCGACCAACCGTAGTCGTTCTTTTTTTTTTTTTTTTTTCCTAAGCAACTGGAATGGACTTTTCTTGGTGGCCGAACTGTTAACATGCCAGATGTTTTTTTTTTTTTTTTTTCATACTTTATTTTCCTACTTTTACTCATGACTCCGGGTTTGATCCTTCCTACTTACCTACCATAACATTTTTTAAAACTCCCCCCCCGTTCCGGAAACAAATACTCGGGCAACGCCGGGTACCCCCGCTAGTATTATATAAAAACGATAAACAACCACAGAATTCGCGCATAAGCCTGAGGAGTCCTAGTGTGAATGAAACGCCGAATATTCAGTGGAGCTTAATCGCCATATATATTTTATGAATTACTATATATATATATATATATATATACCTATAATTCCGTATTCCTTTGGTGTGTAGTGATATTCATATTAAAAACCCTATTTTTCTATTTATTTAAAAAGAAAATACAATTTTCTTATATATGAGTTATCGAATTGCATTCATTAGCAAAAGATCTAACTAATTTGCATATTCTTTTAAACATTCATTTTTAATTAATTCCCTATTAGTTTTTTTCAGTTTTCTCATAGGGTGATCACCTTTAGTTAACTATTACGGGTAATTATATTCATGCAGATATTCTACATGATTTATACTTGCGAAATATTTGCGTAAAAAGCTTACAATGAACACAAAATCGTTTCCATATATATTCATGTATACTTATATATTTTTGTTTCATCTATCTGTCTATCTATCTATATATCTATAAAAGTGAACGTGTCCGTCTGTCTGTTTGTCTGTGTACATTTCCCTACGCAATAACTCTGTCAATTTGTAGTCTATAGACTCGAACTTTGAAACACCGGGTACTGAGATTTGGGAAAATCGATGTGACGGGTGTCAGCCAGAAATTTGGCTGTTAAGGGGTCAAATTTCAACGATTTTACCTTTAAGAACTCTACCAAACTCCTCCGACAATTTTGGGTCTAGACACTTGAAATTTTAGATATAGGTTCCTTGATCCTGGATCTAATTTAATAAAGTGATTTGAGCCCGAAACTATAAATTTTAAGGGGTCATAATAGGGGTCAAATTAAAAAAAAAATTACTCTTTTTTTTTTTTTTGCTCAGCATACACCTCCAACACCCGGACAACGCCGGGCTGAAATGCTAGTATATATATTATATATTTATATATATTATATATTATATAATTATAAAAAGTGAACCATAGCGGAAATTCAATCGACTAACATTTAGGTGTATTTTAACGATCTTGTTTTTTATCGACTCATTTATTTTACTGAATTGTACATTTGTGACATGTAACTTCCCCCATTTTTCTTCCTTTTCCTCACCCCGTTTTTCATCTTATGTTAGTCGATTGAATTTCCGCTATGGTTCATTTCTTTATAAATATATATATATACATATACATATATATATATATATATATGTATATATATATGTATATATATATATATATATATATATATATATATATATATATATATATACCTGTGTGAATGTGACATGAATTTAATTCAGTCTACAGTTTGTATTGAATAATCACCAAATTTTCTATATGTAATAAAACCGACATACCGACTAATTTTTTTTTATAATTTAGTGCCTGTGAATTCACTAACTCGTGGGGAGGCAAAGTAAACAGGGCTTATATTTCAGTAATTTATTAGTTTACAGAACTTCTGTCTTAGAGGAAACACACAAGCTAACTGAAACGCCTTTTCGCTCCTTGGGATGCGGTTAATCCCCAAGGGCTCCATTGTCATCACCAACCATATTCAGAATGGTCGGATCAGTCTTCGTCAACGGTTTGTATTCCAATTTATGTCGAGCGACTGACGGACGTGCGCATAACATTATCGGTTGGTGTTTTCTTATTATGACTTCAACCTATGAGGAAGACGTATTTCAATTTCATGATGTTTAGTACTCTCCAAGCTTTTTTCAGGCCCGCACACAGCAGGAGACGCAAAGAAAATATTTACCACCCGAACCTACACAGGGATAAGCCACTTACTTTCCTAGACGATATTTTAAGTGTCTGTGTCAAGGAAACCGTCCATACAGTTAGTCTTCTGCTTTATCATGGGAGTCATGACAACGTAGGGAAAGATGTGGTGACCAGTATCATACTAGCGTTTAAATACTAGGGTATCTGACTAGAATAAAACAAAAACAATAAATACTCAGTTAATACAGTAATACTTAAATAATATATCTCAGCACTGTGTCGTCCATGGATTATATGTCTGGTTTATGATAAGACGGTGGTATTTCACAGAGAAACCACTATTTCAATTGCTTTAAACGTAATTTGTTTATTCGTTTCAGTGGTGTCTATGACTCTTCATCTATCTTACCCTTCAAAGTATGCATTTACTCGGTGTTGTTCATCATTCAGAGAAACATCAACTCTGTTTTTTGAAAAAAAAGTTTTTTATCTTTTGTCCCAACTTTTTTTTTTTTTGCAGTTTTCAGAAAGTAGGTTGCAATCTATTACTGTTCGAACAGTGGCCATATTCAGCGGTTTTCCTGATCATTGTACCCAAAGGAACTTTCTGCTTTGCCCAACAAATACGAAACCATGCACTTCCGTAGTACATCAGTCAAATGTTTTCCATGACCTTACTTTGACGTGACCGGGTAAATTGGGAGCTTTCACTAACTAGCGAAGGGAAGGATGGACCTTTCTTTTTCTCTATGCCAGTAGTATCGTTCAATAGTGTTATACAATTAGTGGTCGACGGATAGAAGTCCGAGGCACATCCACTGTGTTAAACTATCTTCCTTATCCTCATCAATAATCGAACAAATCACATTCGTCGACATATCCGCATATGACACTACAATCTACGGCAGAATCTTTAATCAGATTTTATTCGATTATCGATTTACGATGCAAATATGATTCATTCTGATACATCCTTCCCCCCCAAAAAAAAAACGTGAAACACTCTCAGTCCCCCAAACTACTTTCGTGTTAAATGAAAAAAGAATTGCCCAAATATTTCCGAGTCTATAAGGATTTAAACCACACGGAGAAAACGTTCTTGTTACATAGCAAGGGTTGATGGCTTAGAATCCCATGCTGTCAATATCTACAACAGATGAATGAAATTTCAGGTATTTATCAATAAGTATAATCAGTATAACAATATAAAGCTAAGTCCACTCTGATCCATTCGCGCGGAATAAAAATAGAAAACATAACTTTTGGAACACTCCTTGTAACAATACTGATGCTTCAAAATATACTTAATAACACACACACATATATACATATACACATATATGTATATATATATATATATATATATATATATATATATATATATATATATATATATATATGGGTGTGTGTGTGTGTGCGCGCGCGTGTGTGTGTTTATTTACTTATTACCATGGTAATATCCTATATCATACATGAGAGAACTTCAGTACCTACTAGATGTTATCCTCGTATATCTGTGCAGGTGTTTTTCAGGCAAACCTGACGTGAAGATAATTTTCCCTACAACTTAATTGTGACTCAATAGTAAAAATCACAGACATCCGAACCCAAATAAACATCTTCGGTATGACTAACCCACACCGGATTTACTGATTTATGTTGCACTTTCTCCAAGTAACGTTTCCTCAAGTAACAACACGAAGCTTGATACTCCACCAGACTATATGAATTCTAGTTCTTAAAATCCTGTAATGTCCAAAGACCTCAAGAAAAATACACTTTGATATATTTCCAATGTCGATTGGGGAGAGGAGACTTATGTTCTCAATGTCTTTATTCACACAATGATAGAGGTATAAATGCAACTATGAATTCTAAGAATTTCGACTAAAGTTAAATAAAAAAAATTATAAATATATGTAATATACACATGTGTACTTTTATCATATATATATATATATAATATGTATATATATATACATATATATATATACATATTTATACGTGTATAACTTTAGCAAATAGGGTACACACCTTTATAAATATTTGCTAATATTTTCTCTCTTCTGATGAGATGATAGACATCGAAACCCTATAGGTTAAGGAGATTAAGTTTCAAAAGTAGTATTTGTCTTGCTTAGAATAATAAAAAATCTTTGATATGAAACTTAAGCACTTCATTTCAATAAGGGTTTTTTGAAATTCATGGAATCCCAATTTAATATATAATATATATATATAATATGTGCATATATATATACATATACACATGCTATATATATGTATATATATGTGTGTGTGTGTGTGTGTGTGCGTACGTGTGTTTGTGTGTGTTTGTATGGGTGGATTGATTTGCTGCTGTAGGGATGTAATCTTATATTTCTCAAATGGTTCAATATCCATTAACAGGGCAACGAGTTGCGGTAATATGGTCAACTATCACTCTGTCACCATGGCAACTCTTGACTCCGCTGCTCCTGGTCTCCGCGGCCGAACGGTCTATTATACGCTCGTTTCAACACTTTTCATCTTTTTCCATACACTCGATCAACCGGTATGCTTTCAAGTCGATTAGCAGAAAAACATCTGAAATATTCAGATAACTTCCTTTGGCACAGATAAATCGTCTAATGTCCATGGCTGGAAACTTTTTTTTATTGTGTCCATGTATCTGGTAAACAGGTGCCGGCCGTCGGCCGCTCATGTTTTATTCAAGATTTTGTCTAAGAATACAGTTGAGGGCCATTAAAATAATTATTTTATGTATTGTAACATCTCTATACAAGTCTATGTTCGATTATTTCTTTCTGTGACGCTCACGATGTAACATTTTGCTTTAAACGTGAAAACAATTCGCACAATTTCTCGCTCCAGCGTGTAAACCGATTGAGTTAAATAAAGTCCATTTATAATTATGTTACACGGAGGCTTACACTTGCTGATCCGTCTATTCTCTTCACTATCGCTTTTTGTCGTCATTTTTTCATCTTTGGGTTGTGCTCGAATTTTGACACATGGCAAAATTTGCTGAGTTTTCAAAATTTTATTAGGAAGTAGCATTTTTTTCTTAAAGTAGGATAGACATCGTACCTAATTTATAATTTCCGTCTCGTGTTATTTACTACTTACACAAAATGGCGACAACGGACAGAGTCTCTAGATAACATTCGTTTAGATTGTCTACATTTCTTGTCAGTCCCGTTCACTTAAATTCCTAGGAGACTCTTAGCTTGCAAGAAAAAATATCTCACAAGAAAACGCGATGTTATCTCAAATAGTCATATTTTCCGACACATGCAATTCTATTTCATTTGTAATCTTTACACTGGCTAACTTAATCCCTACTTACTGACGATGTTCTTTTATGTATATCAATGCTTAAAATCGAATTGGAATTTTACAAACATAACGCATTTTATCAACGAAAAAATTCCAGGAAAACTACAACATTGATCAATTAAATCAAAATATAAACACTTCCTATGCAATACTTCGTTTAATTTAATCGATATATATCCATTGTTTTAAATCCTTTAATAGTACTTTTAATCACTAAACTGAAAAAACATATTCACCCATACAGTTGAGTTTTTTTTTTCAGTATTTTTTAGTAGTGACCTATTTTTTTTAAATAAATCATAGCAGATTAGAAGGAAATGAGCAAGTACTCTTTCGACCTTCCACATTACGACTTTTGTAATCGCCTTTACCCACATTATCCCTGGAAGCCTATGACCGTTGTCGTTACATTCAGCATCAAGAGTCAGGAAAAAGTTAGGAAATAATCCAAAAGAAAAGGAAATCTTATCACAATTAACATTAATAAAAAGACGATAGTATAAGCCGAAGTCTTTTGAAAGGTCATACTCTAAAAATGTCTTTGATATATATATATATATATATATATATATATATATATATATATATATATATATATATATATATATTGATATTCCTTTACTAGGAAGTAAAAAGCCGTGTCAACAAAAGGGAAGCGGAGATTTTATTTATCAATTTATTAGGTGAGACATTAAGATATATTTGATGTAACGAACTTTGGTAACCAACTCAATCTAAAAGTCGGCAGGCATTCTCAACGGTACTCAAAAATGTTAAACTTCACGCATGTAAAACTGTCGTCAAATTAATTATTAGACACTTGTAACAGGAACGCATATATAGTAAACTCTTAAACTGAAAATCCACTGAACAAAGCTATTCTTGTTCAGGTTTATATCTTACGTCTATTTTTCCAAACTCATTTTATATTCTAACATTGTTATTTGATTTCCAATTTCAAGTCATATTTCATGAAATATTTATGCTTTCCTGTCTAACTCAGTTTGCTCTAATCTTAACATAAACATGTGGACTATGTATATATATAAATATATACACACACACACACACATATATATAATGTATATATATATATGCATATATATATAAATACACACAGACACACATATATATATATATATATATATATATATATATATATATATATATATATATATATAGACGCCACATTTACGCACCCATCTGCGCATTAATTTCCCTCACGTGCTCTCCTTGCATTGTTCTGTATCTGATGCATAAAAAAAGTCTTATTAAAGTTTCCGGTCTGTATCAGATAGGAATTCATACATACATTGGGCGCAGAAAAAAGTGTTAGCAGCAGATAAACAAAAATACAGTTTATGTATACTCTGTCTCTCTATATTTGTAAAATAAATTATATTTAAATACATATATATATATATATATATATATATATATATATTATATTTTAATATACTTATGTATAAAGGGAGATGAGAGGATTAGGATGTATCAATGCATATATATATATATATATATATATATATATATATATATGGGGGGGTGGCTGTGTGGGGGGTGGGGGGTGTACATGCAAATACGTATCTATGAAATATATATTTTTTTAATAGTTTTACATTTACGGCGTACAAAGTAACACATGTTACTCTGCTGCCTAATACTCATTAAAATAGCAAAACGCCACCATGGAAAGAAATATGGTTAAGCTTAAACCTGGAAAAATAAAAGAAACGTTGTTTAAACTTGAAAAACAGGGAGATGTACTAGAAAAAAATATAATGCAACATAAAGAATTGATTAAATAATGTCATGAATTGAATTTTAAAAATTCTTAATGGTGCAATATCGTATGTTATATATTTTTTACAAGAATATCTTATCATTTTTCTTTTGCCAATATTTACAAGTCCTGCACTTTTACATGTTTTATCTTTTCATGCTCGCATTGGACTATTGCAATCCAATATGTACCAGACTTCTAATAAATTCACTTGTTCTTTGTTTAATTTCAGTCTTATTTTTGCCCCTATAAACACATATGTAATAACAATGTAGGACATTCGTCTGCTTTCAATAAAATCCTCGCAATTCTCTCACTTTCAGGCTTTCATTGTCTTTGTTTCTCTTGTTATTTCTCATTTTGCGACCGCACTGAATTAGTAGCAACAGTAGTTGATCAAGCGACGTGGTTGCTATGGAAACTATTCATAAAAAGCGTCGCTCACCTCCTTACACATTTTTACGAGTTGGAACACCATAAATTTAACATGCTAGTATATCTATAAATGTGAAAGTGTCTGTCTGTGTGTGTGTCTTTGTACATTCCCCTACGTAATAACTCTGTCAATTTTTAGACTAGAGACTCGAAATTTGATATTTAGGTTACTGAGATTTGGGAAAATTTATATGATCTTTGTTCGAGCAGAAATTTTGCGATTAAAGGGGTCAAAGTTTAGCGATTTGACCATTGAGAACTCTACAAAACTCCTCCTACAATTTAGGGTCTAAAGACTTAAACTTTTAGATAAAGATTCCTTGGACATGGATCTAACTTAATCACTTGATTTGAGCCCTAAACAATAAATTTTAAGGGGTCATAATAGAAGTCAGATTAAAAACAAAATTGACGTTTTTTAAATTTTTGCTCAGTATACACCTAAAAACACCGGGCAACGCCGGGCACCCACGCTAGTATATCTATAACAGTGAA
Source organism: Euprymna scolopes (assembly GCF_053919585.1). Lineage (NCBI taxonomy): Eukaryota > Metazoa > Mollusca > Cephalopoda > Sepiida > Sepiolidae > Euprymna > Euprymna scolopes. The sequence continues at coordinate 45,570,440 of NC_136515.1, read as the reverse complement.
AGTGTATGTCTGTGTGTGTATCTGTGCACATTTCCCTACGCAATAACACTGTCAATTTTTAGTCTACAGACTCGAAATTTGATATACAGTGTACTGAGATTTAGGAAAATCGATATGATCGGTTGTCGGGCAGAAATTTTGCGATTAAAGGGGTCAAACTTTAGCGATTTGACCTTTGAGAACTCGACCGAACTTCTCTGCCAATTTTAGGTCTACACACTTGAAATTTTAGATATAGGTTCCTTGGACATGGATCTAACTTAATAACTTCATTTGAGCCCAAAACATTAAATGTTAAAAGGTCATAATTGGGGTGCAAGTTTAAAAAAAAAATACCGTTTTTTCTTTTTGCTCAACATACACCTCCAAACACCCGGGCAACGCCGACCTTTAATGCTAGTATATATATATATATATATATATATATATATATATATATATATATATATATATATATATATATATATATATATAAATATATACACATGCGTGTGTGTGTGTTTTTATTGGTTTGCGATTCTTCTTTTGTATGAATGTTATTATTTATACGTTAGTGCATTTTTACCTAAATGCCAGTTGGGAATAATTTTCCCTTTTTATCCATTTTACACCTCTAAATCGGGAGCGACTTATATGTTGTTTAAATTACGTATTTCATGACAAATTTTTATTTACATTCGACTTAGACAATGTAACCCTAATACACCAAACCCGTGGGAACCTGTTTAATACTATGAACTCCGATGTAAGAAACTCTGTTTATATATAAAAATAATTTGTTCGAAATGAAGCACAGGGAGAAAGACAGTATTTTTTTTACACTACTGGTAGGAAGAGTTCTTATAGAAAAACGCCATGGAAAAGAGGGACAGCTATTGAAATCATTGCAAGCCTATGTCAGTGAAATAGCACAGCAACGCAGCTTTTCTTTAAAAAAAAATTAGTGTGTTGTAACCGAAGAATTTTCAATCTAGTAAAAGATAATTAATTCTCTTTCCTTGACTCTTCTTTCTAAAAGAAGAGACGTTGTAAGTGTTTTTTTTACTCGTGATATGTAGTTCATTGGCCTGCAATATCTGATTTCTCTCTATACATCAATTCAAGTTTTTCAATCTACTTAAAGTCTAAAAGAGAGCCTTTGATAACGGTCTTTTTTTTTGATGCTTACTCATTTGTAATATCTTCTCACTGACCTGCTTACTTGCAGACTTAAATATAATCATACTAAAGTCGAATACTTAACGAACCGTCTTCCGAAGAAAGAAAATTGTATTTATTGTACGTAATCATCTCCTAATATAATAATTATTCGATTAGACAATCTAATTACCCATATCTTCATTTTTTAAATATTTTTTTCTAAATTATAAGTATTACATTTTTTTCCTATCTGTCAGCAGGTTAGACACAACCATGATGAATATATTTACCTTGACTAAATAGGAATCGAAATCGGCACACCCAATCTTGTAGTCCGTGTTGTTAGCCACTTAGCTATTGTTAACAAACGTATTCCCTCTGCGTAGATTGAAATGAAAATGATATTTAAAATTTTTTAAGTATGCGTTAATTTTTCCTGTCGTCGACCTCTCCAGGGGAAATTCTTCTAGACTGAGGTAATTTAAATTTTTAATCGGAAGCCAGAGCTGGATTTCCTAAACCATTTACATGTTTAAAATCTTACTATGGCCTTGAAAGAAAGAGTAATAAATATGAACTATACAATCGTACTGGAATTAAACTGCAGCGTTTGTTTTTCCGTCGGTTTTAAGAACAAAAATGAAAGTTGGAGATAATCGTCTGATTTTATTTCTCATTATTTCGGCGGCATATAAATAGGACTTACTGTTCAACAGCCCCCGAAACTCTCTACTGACCAAAGACGATTCGTCCGATAGTAATGCGATAACGCATCGGAATAAAAAAACAAATGAACACAAATTAACCGAATTACAAACTGTGTGAGGTAGGTTAGTCTTTTTTATTTCTAATTCCAACGTGCTAATAGTGGTGGATGAGGCCAATCACGTTTCTGAGTGAAGTCGACCTCAACGTAAACAGAGGCGCCAAGCTTTGCCACTGTTTATTCTGTTTATCAAAAAAAGGAGGAAGGTGAATTTACTCTATCTGATCCCGGTTAGACGGACGTTGGGATTTCAGGAGCAGCTGTAAAATTTTAGGGGCCATTCCGTGGCTATTCCATAAACACTATTTTCTCTTTCTCACAATACTGTTTATCCTTAACATCACATTTATCGCCATTTGTTTGTTCATAGAGTTAAACTGTGTAATTAATTACAAACAATGAATATATAAAATGTAGCACAGATACGCACACACACAGAAAGACACACGCACGCACACATATTTGTATACATATAGAAAGCTAATTAGTAGGATAGATAGATAGATAGATAGATAGATAGATAGATAAATAGATAGATTAGGAGAATAGAACGTCGGCAGCTTTGTCACTCTCAATTACCTTATTTTGTCCCTCATTTCTCACATTTCATAAGCGATGTTTGTGACAAAGAGGAAGCTACCGCAGTTTACTGAATCAGAATTTATCCATCAAACGCCCATCCTTTATAAGTTATTTTCGAGGAGTGCTTTTCTTTTATATCAGATGTTGTTCACGTGCTGTCATATCTTGGCTTGAGGGGTGATCATTAAAAAAAATGAACGTCTGCATCTGTATATTAATTAAACGTATATATATATATATATATATATATATATGCATATATATATATGTGTGTGTGTGTGTGTGCCTGTGTGTGTGTGTCTGTGTGTGTGTCTGTGTGTGTGTGTTCTACCTCCTTGGAATAATATCCAACCGAATATTCTACGAATCGAACTCTTCCGTACTTCGCATTCGGTTAAAACCTCACTCTGCGATAGCTGTCCTGACGACTATAGCATCTCTCCCAGTGAATTACTCCATCCCAGATACAAACCTGCAAATTTCTGCTACTCGTCGCGATACATACAGCGCCTAAATTTCCCAAATGTTCACCCATCTGGTACTGGCCAGGTTCATTGTTGCTTAACTTAGAGAACCGGTGCATCAACCTGACACAGCCACACACACACACACACACACCCACACACACACACACACACACACACACACACACACACACACACATATATATATATATATATATATATGGGGGGGGAAGGCATTGTGTGTGTGTGTGATTATGTCTGCTCGTGATAGATTTAATATGGCTACAGAAATGTCAAGATAAAATGTTGGTGAAGTACTGTTGCTCAAATGACGTCTAATGAAGCAGAAGCTAGAATGAAAATATCCAGAAATCAGGTTTTAACTGGTCGATCCATGGCATATAAAATTAAGGGTTGTATACTGACACTTGTTTTTTAAGATTTTTATTTCCAACTATTCCAAGATAAGCTAATTCCTTCGAAACTGGTTTATACTTGTGTAATTTTTCTGAAATATCTACTGCAATATACCTCATGTTGAATTGTTTTTTTTTGTTTGTTTGTTTTTTCAACATGCATTGAGCATTTTTAATTTATATTAAAGTGTTTTAATGTATTTAGCTTTTCCAAGTATTTAGCTGGTTTACAATGTATATTCTAGATCCAATCAATAGCTGTTACCATATATATCTTCCCAATTTGCTGCTAGCGAGCTAGTTGTAATTTGCTGAATGCAGCCTTTCAGGTGACTGGCATTAAACTCATAATTTCCCAAAGGTGATTTTAATGCCTTGGGAAATGGAACTCCGGGACCAATGTATCAATGTATGCGACGACGCCGACCATATATGAAAGATAGGATCATTACAAACTCAGTTATTAAAGTGTTTGAAATATATCACTGATATTATTAATAAAAGGTTATAGTTATATATGTTATATGAGAGTTATATTAAATTTATCTAATTTTCACTTCCATATTATCGTTATGAGAGGTCTTATAGATTTAGTTTTATATTCAACAGATATCTAGTGATTGAATGTTTTATTTTTCACCGATTCTTTCAAATAATTGAAACGGATGTTTGGGTTAAACAAAGAAAAACTGAACACGAAAAAATAGCTTCACAAATGTTCTAAATCAAACTCACTCAAGAAATATCGGGTTGGCATTAACACGATGAACGCCAACAACATTTTCCGTCTCTTTTGACCTAAATTTATATACATATCAGAATGACTTGTCACTTTTGCTGGGTCTAGATTACGAACCGCGTCATGGAAAACTCTGTGTTGCTGCCCAACCCCTAATCTGGTCCAGGAAAAGACATCCAATGACCTCTTCCACTCCTATCATGTTTCCCAATCTTTAGATCTTCGGAATTCCTTACACATCTCAAAACTTTACGATTCCTATCTAACACTAAAAAATGGCATCGATGTTAACGTACGTGTTTTTCGAAGGTGCAATCGGTCGATGTCAAACACTATCTGAACATCGGAAGTAAAAATGTACACATGACATTATATATATATATATATATATATGTGTATATATATATATATATATATATATATATATATATATATATATATATACGCTAACGTTGTATCTTTCTTAACCAAATATAATACTTCAAACAATTCACTCAATTCGTTTGGACAACTATTGGTATATATTCCTAGTAAAAAAAGATGAGATCTATTCGATTTCATCGATCTCTATGTTCTATCGTATACACAATATATTTTTTTAATTCATTAAAAAACAGACAGTGGAATGATTTGTCGTAAATACATTCTCAAATTTACTTTTTCCAAAAACAATTTAAAGTATGGAGAAATTATCATAGAAAATTATTTTCCAAATGCCATTGTTAATAAGTTTACTTTAATTTAATAGGTAAGCTGAACCAATTGAACGTTTCATGTTTATTACTACAATTTTTTGCTACAGCTTTTTTTTTGCTCGACACATAACTGCTAACACCCGGGCAACGACGGACGCCCAGGCTAGTTTAATATAAGGTCCTCCCTGTATGACGCATGATATAATACACTATGTATAAAACGCGTGAATAGGACTCTTGTTTAAGAGTATTTTGTAACGGTGAGCCTAATCCAGAAATACATAAGCACATATATCGGACTTAGTATTCTATTCTTTCCTGAATTACTACATCTATGTTTTTGTCCATGCTTTGTTTTTAGCAAACGAATTCGGAAAATTCACTCCATGTTTATGCAGTCTGACTAAAGTTTCCAAGATCAGCTAACGTAAAAAGTAACAATTAATGTCTCAGGTGCGAAATTGTAATGTAGATTAGTCAATATTATACATAAAAGCTAAGACAGTTTAATCTGGGAATACATTGCGACAATGTTTTACCAATGTGTAATGACATCACATTTATACAATTTGCGCATTTACTGTCTAAATATTTGCGCAGAAATAATGTTAGTTACACAAGGTGCTTATTTCTCAAACCGACAACAAGCATCAGCATCGCACACAACAATCACTGAAATGAAAAGATCAAAAACAGTAAAGTCTAATCCTGGTGATATTCTTAACACAAAAAATATCGATTTCATAAAGCCTTTACAATCTGCACTATATAACTCATATAGAAATCAAATAGATTATCAAACACGATTTCAAATATCCATATACAAATTCTGCAAAATATTATCGCCAAAAAAAAGTTTACGATAATTCACCCAGTTTATAAATGTTATATATTTTATATCTTAATCATTTTTTTTTTCATTATTTAATTTGCTTTCTTATAAGCTACAGAATAGACTAAAAGAAATTCCATTATAAAACATACGAAATTGTTTAATTATTCGGCAGCTAAATATACCTAACATTAAAAACAAAATGTGTGTCTAAATTTATCGTCGAAGGAGGCAAGTAACTCTTATATTAAATCAGACAAGCATTTTTTTTTCGTTTTGGAACTAAGGATGTCATTAATCTCTCGCTAGTATTTTCACTCGAATCAAACTCCCAAACAGTCGTGTTTTCTTTGTCCAGAAGCCAACAGACTATGAACCCTGGAAATGATTTCACTGTTTTCCTAAACAGAGTTATCTGAGCCAAACTCGGTTGACCTCGAGCCAGACTATTGGCTCTCTACCTGTTTTTTCTCAAGCCAAACACAACGATAACTCCCCTTACAAACACACACACACACACACACACACACACACACACACACACACACACACATATATATATATAGAGAGAGAGAGGGAGAGAGAGTGTGAGTGTGAGAGAGAGAGCGAGAGAGCGAGAGAGAGAGAGAGAGAGAGAGAGAGAGGCAGCAGTTTTCTCTCATGCATATGCCATAAAATAAACATGATTTTTGTCTATTAATTCTGTATTTTAAATCCTTTTTAACGTCCGAATAAGAGTTTTTACATATGGTAGGAACTTAGTGATATAATCGTCATATTTGTCGTAAGTTCGCATACTTAAATTAATTTATCTAATTAATAAACATGATTAAGTGATGACATAAATACGCACTTATATATATATATATATATATATATATATATATATATATATATATATATATGTATATATATATACATCAACACGAATATATCAAAATATATTCAAAGCAATATATATATACATATATATATATATATATATATATATATATATATATATATTGTTCAAAAGCAGTTAAATTAATTCATCCTTAACGATGAATCAAAATGATAGGATAGTACTCGGATGTCTGACAAATATGACGATTGCATCAGCCAGTTCCTGCCAGAAGTGAAAACCGTTATTCAGAAAATGGTAAGGATCGACATTTAATGAAATATATTTATATATATGTGTGTGTGTGTGTGTGTGTGTGTGTGTGTGTGTGTGTGTGTGTGTGTGTGTGTGTTGTGGATGTCATTGTGTGTATGTGATCACGCCTGTTCGTGATAGTTTCAATATGTCTACACGAATGTCAAGATAAAATGCTGTTGAAGTATAGTTGCTCAAATAATATCTAATGAAGCGGTAGGTAGAAAAATATCCAGGAATCGGGGTTTTAACTGGTTGATCTATGGCATATAAAATTAAGGGCTGTATACCAACAGTTATTTATAAAGATGTTATTTATATCTATTCTACGATTACCTAATTCCTTCGAAACTAGTTCATATTTCGTAAAATTTTACCGAAATTCATATTGGAATAGGTTCGATGTTTCTTGTCATCTCATTCAACACATTACATCGGGCCTGCCTGCATCTTAGAGCGATTCCATCTCTTGCAAAATTGAGAGTACTAGTGATGTGTGTGGTTTGGTTGACTTCCCTACGAATTTTCCGAATACCACGATCTGAAGGGATTCTCCTGGTGTCCTTATCCTTGCGGTTGTACACGAATGAATGCAAAGTTCTTGGACTCTTTTCCATCTCAATAGCTAAATCTTTGATGAATAATCTTTCTGCGAATCTAGCAACACATTTTTGATAATCGTTAACGGCCTTTTTTTTTGGCATTTTAAAAGACCTGCAATAAAGCGATGGTCAGCAGAAATTACTTGGTAATAAATGAAATGTCATAATTTCGTCAATATCGCATGGATTTGAATAAAATTCAGCGATATAACGAACCTTGAAACAGTCATTTGATGATAACATTTTCATTTTTGTGTGAACTATATTTACTGAAATACTGATATTTTACTAATCTGCAATAAAGCGATTGACACAGTGTATATATATTTAAATCAGTTATAGAGAATATTTATTGATTTTGGGACAGGTATGCACAATAAATATAGGCTGAATGTCACATTCAATGCTGCCTACTGTGTAATGATTTACAAAAAAAGACGCACGTTACAAACGCTATTACTTGAAGTAATTACATCATTATTCATAATTCTGTTAAATAATCTAGGAATTTACTGAAAACATAATTTCTAAGGCTCAAGCAGGCACATCAATTATTTTAGTAAAATATTGTTTAATATAAATAAAACTTATATATCTAGCAATGTTTTAATCTTAAAAGTTTCTTTTATCTTACTTATTTTTTTTCTAGGAGTACCACTACCAGTTTGTTTTGGCAATTTCGTAAATCGTAAATTACCAAAATATAATATGTCCATTAAATCATCTTATTACTTCAATATATTTTCGAAAGTTTCTAAAAAAAAACTGTGCGTCACAATATATAAGCATACGCAAAACCGCATATGTACACGTACCCACCAGCACACACACACCCACACACATGCAAACACACATACACAAACATATATATTGAGAGATGCGAATATATACATGTGTGTGGACGTGTGCGTGCGTGTGTATATTACTTTCCATGGTGGTTATTCCTTAAAGTCTTGTTTCATAGACGTTCTAATAAAGGATACTAAGATTTGAGAACTTGTTAAATAAACTGCTAATAGGAATCGTAATTATTTGGTTTCGTACCGTCGCTTTCAAAAAACGCTTATTAGATCCCAATGTACAACACTATTTAAAATATCGCCCATAATGCCGAACAGATCAAAATATTGTTTTCTTTTACATATTATTCTCTGTGGGTTTGTAGGGGATAAAAACAATTTATGGTCTGGTAATAAGATAAAGATCTATAAGTAAAACATGATCCCCCGTAATTAAAACAGAGTTATGTTTATGTCCAAACAAGTTAAACAGATATAAAGCTATAATAGTTTCCGTTATTCTCGTGATATGCGAGCCCGTTTACGCCGATACTTCTGGTTACGGTTTTGGCAGTCGGATTTGGAGACATTCACTCTGTTTCATTGTAATATGAAGCCGTCTGATTATATATATTATATAAACCGTCAGAATTTTCTGAAATAAATATATACACTATATACTTATCGGATAGCTTTCCTATACGTTTTCGTTAAAAAAAGTAAAAGTGTATATAATGCAATAAGCAAATGATACCATAAGTTATTTAATTAATGAATTACTTGTTTTGATTGGACTATTGTTCTCAGCTCGAGTGTAATTTTTGCGACGTTCCGATCGATGTAGCCTTCGTCAGACATGTTGGTCGCCATCTTGGGGGAAAAATATTCACACATGCGAAACCACGGCGAAAAAAAAAAACAATAAATAGCTCCAATAATAGGAAACTATCGACGTAGCAAGTAACTTGTCTCCTTTCTTTTCCAAGACAGCGACTGACATGCCGACGAAGTTCGAAGGCTATTCTGACTGAAAGCTTGCACAAATAAAGCCGAGGATGAGAACAACGGTCTGATCAAGACAACGGTCCGATCAAACAAATATGCCTCCTCTATTAACTGCAAAAGTGTAATTCAATTAATGTTCAGAAAATATGATTAAAAAAAGAACTTGCTTTTAAAAGACAGATAATCTTTTCATACAATTGACATATTAACCTTAAAATAAAGATAGCAACATTAAATTTAATTCATGAATTTGAATTTAAAATTTGTGGCACGTTCTATAAATTTGAACACACTTTTTTATAAGTGACATATCTTCAAATATAATAATCTTTATATTCCAACATAAAATATGCCCAATCAAAGTGGCTGGTCACTTCTACTCATTTAATACATTCGAAATCCTTATACAGATACATCATATTTGGAGACATACTTCGATCGTCCCTGCCAGGGATAAGTATATTCGACAATAAACAGCATTTTTTGAATCTCTTTACATGAAAAAGCGCGTATTTCTTCAGTCAAGCGTATTTTCTAAAAAAAAAATAAAATGCGCTTCGAATGCGCATATTAAAAAGAAGCATCTACCTTATCGAAGGTTGTAAGACTATAACTTTGCAAAATAGATTTTTTGTGAAAAAAAATGAAAAAGGAATGAAGAAAACAGAATAAATACAACTCAAATATGTGTGTGTATATATATATATATAAGTATATATATATATATATATTTATATGTATTAATATAGATTATAGCTCTACGTATATTTATATATAACATGTTATCCCTATATATAAAGTATTTATATGCATATTTATTGTATATATACACATATATATCGTTGAATATATTCATATATATATATATATATATACATATATATACGTACATTAAATATATATATAAATATTACGCATAATTATATATATGTATGTATATATATACACGCATATATATATACATATATATATATATATACATATATATATATATATATATATATATATATATATATATATATACAACTAAAGCTTGTAAATTATAATTTACAATATTTTATTGTTCAACAAGATACCTATTAAGACATATTGGCAATATTCTAATCTACGGAGTTTCGAGAGTGCTATGTTATTATCACTGAAAATATTTCAGCAAATAATTTTTATAGCAAAATTATGAATTCTCTTATACAAGAATAAATTTTCACGGTAGTATCTCCAACGTCTGTCGCACAGAAATCTCTCCCCCCCCTCTCTCTATTTCTCTCTGAATTTAACTCTATGCATCTATCTATCTCTATTCCCTCTTAAGAAAAATAGTTTGTGGGATAGGGATGAGCATAATTTTGTTGTAGTTATAATTATTTTGTCTATGTCTTACATTATTTGCTTTTCTTACTTAATATTTACGACAATATTCGTCCTTTTTTCAATCAGTATATTTCTCCTTTCTTTCCGCTATTCTGTTAAACTGTCGTTATGTCCATCATTTTATACACATCTTTCCTGATTTTGCTTCTGCTTTCTTTCATCTATTCCTTATTTAACAGTTATTCCCACATTTTTTTCTGAACCGACACCAAACGAATTCTGAACTATACCGAACAATTTTGTCAACATGGAAATGATAAACAATTCAAAGAATTTCTGGATTAAAGGAAACTCGCATACTCTGGAGAATGATGACCGAAATTGTTCGACATACCTGTACGAACGTTCCTTGATGCTCATTTCCTTCTTAATACATTGGACATTGTCATTTTCGTCTTCTCTCTCAGACGTGGTCTGTCAGAAGCAGTCAATCTTAAGCTTCGATATCAATATTAGGGTTGACAGGTCATCTAACCGGCTTGGACGTAGATGGAACGCTACACGTATGCGCGGTCAAGTTTGAGAGTTGTTATAGGAGTGGGACAGTAGAGAAGTCTGCACAAGGTAGACGTAGATGGGCAGGGATGATATATAGAAAAAGGAGGGGATAAAAGAGGACGAGTAAGAATATTTGACACCAAGTCACACTGATTCGTTATGTCTCACTCCTGACAAAGAGATATTGTCTTTGATTTCACGAATATTTGTCTGTGCAATAGATCGATAAATATTTCTGCCATTATGTAAGTTTGTGCATAGTTTCCTATCGTCGATTTATGTTACGTCATACCACTCTATTCATTGTGGATGGAAATATTCATTGTAAGCATTGATTTGATTAAGGATTAATATTTTACAAATACCTGCTCAGTATTTATACTTATTTCTCCAAAAAAATAAATTAAAAAAAAAACAAGTAGAACAAACGTAGTAGGATATTAGAAATTTGATAAATTAGGTTCAAATAAAAAAATAATGACAGCAATTGAAAAATATTTCTTTAAAACGTAACTCAATCTTTAACGTAACGCTATTTTTATGATTAAACTATAGACCAACAATCTTTTGTGTGATACCATAAAAAACCCGTGTTACACACATACATATATACTCACACATACAAGTCCCTTGATATTAAACATCTATTCTCTTCGATTTGAAAGTCTTCCTCTGGAACCTAACGCAATACGATTCTGAGATTAACAAGTTAACAACGTCGACATTGACTTACACAAGTCGGTAGCATATATCAGGAACTAAAAAGATTATATATATATATATATATATATATATACCTTATCTCTTACGTCTGGGCGTTGATGAGCATAGTTCTATGTATACAATTATGTGTAAGGGGAATTCGCGGTTTTATGAAGGCTTTCCTCTAACGCAGGCCACAAGGGCCCTTTTCATCATGATTCTGACGGTTTAACATCCTTGACTGATTTTACGGCTTATATCTCTAAATGACATCATCAACGTCATCGGTCATTCTTCTTGGTATACAGTAAGCGTATTCTTATGAGGCAAAGATAAGGAATATCCGGTTTTACGAATTCTGAGATTCGTTGCGTTGAAATGAATATTTATAACACACATTCAAGGATTCTTCGTGAAGGCTATACTTATTTTACTATGTATCGTTTGCATTATTTTGACTACAGTTTTTATATTGGATTTTATTTTCATAATGTTTCGCATAACATACTGGCTTTCTTAACGACCATTTTGCTAAACTCGAATATCACTTGACAGTTTCTAGTAGAACTATTTATCCAAAAGTAACTTGTTTTAGTATTGCTTGCTATTTGCAAGCGAGAAAATTGAAGTAATAAATGTTTGTATTCTTACTATATTCCAATAAATCTTCGACTTGAAGAATGCTACCACAACTCGTGACCAAATCAGTCTTCACAAGTTATGAATTCTTAGAGTTTTAAACGATATATATATATATATATGTAATTATACATATATATGTATATATATACATGCATGTATATATATATATATATATATACATGCATGTATATACGTACATACAAGCTCTAGTAATGTATATATATATATATATATATATATATATATATATTCCTATATGAAAAGTAGAGAGAAATAAACGTATATCCACAAATTTTATACACACACACGCACACACACACCAATATATATATATATATATATATATATATATATATATATATATATATATATATATGTGTGTGTGTGGGGTGTGTGGGGGGTGTATGTGTGTGTGTATTTGTGTGGGGGTGTTGCGCGTGTGTGTTTCGGTGTGTAATCGTGTATGTGGCCCAATTATATTTATATCACTCAAATTCAAACCGTCAAAAACCTTGTTGCTATAATTCGTTTCATTTGAAATGTATATTTTTCTAATGCAATTCATTCACTGTCATGACTTTGTCTACATTGATTAAAGTCTGCAGAGAAGTAAATCGAGAAGAACATATTAAAAAAAAAAATACAACATAAAATGGGGTTTTCCAATTTGTGTGTTTTTAGTTGCTTCCTCTCCTGACTATGAAAACAGTTGTTTTTCGCTCGATCTGTGTATTGCAACTCATTTTAAATTCGCAGAACTGCTAGTGTCTCTCTTAGATATGTTAGATGTAGAATTTCTAGCGTTAAACTGATATATTAAATGAAGGGAACCTGTTTTGGATGCGTCTATGCCCCTCTATATCATTCCTTTTTTTGTTGCTATATCTGTTCACATTAATCGTTTGGTTATTTGTCTCATCTAATATGATAGATGACGTTAAAGTTGTTTTCAGTTTGAAGAGTCACGTATTATTTTGAAATATTTCATGTTGTCTATCAAGAGTACATTTGAAATTTATTTCCGGTTTTCACGTTAATGGTAGAAACTATGGATGTATGTGTTCTACAATGAGATTTAAAGTCTATGTTTTTTTTTCTATTTCATGATTTACGATTCTGTTTCAGATAGCGTTTTTATTTCTCTGTCATACCTAAGTGTTGAAATGATGTAGTTTTTATTTTACAAATGAGTCAGCGCTTTTCAAGGCCCGGAGACCACAGGAGGATGAGGGTTAATGAGTGTACACTAGTCAATGGAAAATGTCGTAGTAATCGTTAGTACAGGGGATTAGGTAAATTACTTATGGAGAGGGTTTATCAAAGAATAGCCATACATTTTGAAAATAGTAGTTTCCGAGAGCTGTAATCCATACATTTTTAAATAGCTGTTTTATTAAACTATAATGATACGGCGTGAAATAATGTTTGTAACAGCCACAACTGAGGCAAAAAATGAACGGATACGAGCCTAATTAGCGAAGAAGCATAATTTTGTTGGCGAACGTGTTCTACGTAAAACAAGCGTCCATTTTTCACCGTGAAAACTGTAACAAAAAAAAAATGCTCTTTAAATATTTCAAAAAGGGAAACACGCAAAGAAGGTGAAATATCATTGATTTTTGGAATCAGATGAATTTAAAGAAGTAAGGCGCTTACCTTTTTGCCTTGTCCTTGACCCACAAAAAAATGTCTCTTTTGTATGACGATCGATTCGAAAAGATTGATTTCATGCCATACAGTGACCAGGCAGAAAGCCCCTCTTGACCATTCTTTCCAGCAGCGGGAGTCAAAAGCTTACTTTAAAAAGTATATAAGCTGAAACGAAAACGCCTACATTTACATCATTTATGTTGGTGTGTAACACACACTTTTAAAATAGGCGTTGTTTGGTCTTATCATGTTACAATCCGAACATAATTTTTAGGAGTCTGTAAAGCTTAGTAATAAATAGGTACTTTGGTTAGCTTGCCATAATCTTCTTATAAATAGTATTTCCATTTTCTCTAATAATTAATTTTCTGAATAGCATTTCTTCTGTTTTAAATAGGATTTAAAACAGAAGCATCGCAAATTTTAAGAACTGCTATTTCAAGATAAAGTACACAAACCCAAATAAAATACTATTGCAGATTGTACATTCCAAATGTTCAATAAGTAGTCCCGTTTGTCTTTCATGCTTTTGTTGAAAATAATATATTGAGTTGTGTATAATTTATAATATTAAAATAACGGTTGCCTTGGAGTATTTTGTTATAGTTCTAAATGGCATGTTAATTGTCTGTAAGAGAGGCGTCCCAAAAGTAGTGTTTCATTACGTTTGAATAAATCAGAGGGAATTGCAAATTGTATTCTCATGCTCCCTAGACTTTTGCATTCCTGGCACGAAGGTTTCATCGTTCACTTGTAGATATTGACGAGGTGAGAATATACGAAAGCAATCTCGGTCATATGTGTTGAAGAAGCAGAGATGCATTATTGAAATGTATTCTTGAAAGAAGAATTTGAATCGTACATGCCCCAGTGTCTGTTGAACGTTTCTGAAGCCGATGCAATTAATGCCATGAAAGTTGGAAATGAAATACGGTTTTTGAAGATTATGATATTGAATACGATGTTTTCCGGCCACCAGCTACGGTATTTGGCCAGCCTTACGTTGTTATTTTATTATATAATAATTATTTAACATAATTATATCTGTTATTTTATCATATAAATATGTATTAAATACTGTACTAAATTTATAACTAGTTTTAATGCCGTATCCTTTGGTTCTACTGTAGTGTTTTACTTATTCTGTTCTGATAAAATGTGGAATACTATGTTCGCTAATTTATTATTTCATTTTAATTTTGATACAGTCTGCTACGCTTAACCCCCAAACATCTATGTAAACGATAAACGTCCAGTTTTATAGTCGTATCGAAATACTAATCATAAGTTTTACTGTTCGTGTTTTTATTCTCTTTTCTTTACATGCCCGACTGTTTATGGTCAATAACTAACATCTACAACGACATTAATGGCCGAATCAGTTGGATGTCGATGATCGCGTTTTCCTTGCAAACAGACCCAACCGTGAAAAATAATTATTAGATAATAATAATAATAATAATAATAATAATAATAATAATAATAATAATAATAATAATAATAATAATAATAATAATAATAATAATAATAATAATAATAATAATAATAATTTGTTTTGTTTTGTGCGAATCTAACTTGTAGAGGTCGGACAAACATGGCAGTTGTCTTTCCCAAATATATGCGAATGTCAACAAGAGTTCATGTCAAAGCGCACGATCGGTCGACATTCAACATGTCCGCTTGAACTAAGAGTGTAGGAAGAGATAGAGAAAGGTGTTTCATGTGTATGTTTAGGTGGGGAGTCAAGTAAGGAATGAGAGAGAAGAAACCGATAGAAACAGTCGATAAAAGCGAGAGGGAAATATGGAGAGAGTGAATGCCATGCTCAGATTGCGAGAAAAAAAAAGCGAAAGAGAAACGAATATCGAGAGAAATATTTTTATAGAAACTTCGAATGTAGGATAAAGACAATGAGGAAAGTGTGAAAACAAAATGACTTCGCTTAAATTTCGATAGAACAGGAGAAAGGAGAGAGAGTGAGAAAGAGAGAGTGAGAGAGAGCTGACTAAACGGAGAAAAACAAGGGGTGTGATAAGAATTAGAGAATAACAGGTTCAATGTGAATACAGGGGGGATACTAGAGGATGAAATAGAGAAAATGAGAGAAACAGAGATTAAAAGAAAGGTGTGAGAGAAAAAAAGAATAATTGTTGTTTTCATATGTAAGGGGGTTCTGTAAAACGAAGAAAAATGTCCGATCATATAGCAGTTTATCAAGTGATGAGATAAAAAAATATTAGATGGTGAAATTTGAGATGAAGATTACGAGACAGCAACTGAGTATTGAGGTATAAGAGAAAAAGCAAGCGTTAAAGATGCGTGTCTCCGGGAGAGAGAAAGAAAAAGAGGGACGAGTGAGAGATGTTCCGTGTGGTTAAGAGAAGCATATCATTGATGAAAAATCAAGTAAAATCAGAAAAGTCAAAAAATAAAGGGAGACTTTCATGAGAAGGAAAAACAAAGAGCATCACATACACACACATACACAGAATATATATTATATATATATATATGTGTGTGTGTGTGTGTGTGTGTGTGTGTGTGTGAGAGAGAGAGAGTGCGTGAGAGAGAGAAAGAGAGTGTGGCAGAAATATAAATAAACGTAATACAGCTAAATAATATTAATATTTCTGGTGAACTAGTGATAATCATTTGTTGGTAATCGACAATCATAAACAGTGAAAGCTAGAAAGAAAGGCGAGACTTTGTAAAATAAATGCTCCGAGATAAAGTAATCTACAGTGAGAGAAAATGAATGTGATAGAAATATTTTTTAGAATTTGGTCAGTCGCTTAGTTCAGTAAAAACTGTGCCTTATCGTAAAATAGTATAAGTTCGGGTGCTATTAAATATATAATGAGAAAAGTTTACAAAGCGGCATCGACATGTGGGCATAGGTTTAGTTAGCATACACGCAAATGTTGCTCCGGTCTGCTAACCAAATGCGGATGTGATGTCACATGGTTAATCTAGAGAGAGAGAGAGAGAGAGAGAGAGAGTCAGAGAGAGAGGGAGAGAGAGAAAGCGTGTTTATGCGCGCGCGTGTGTGTGTGTGTGTAAGAGGTAGCATTTGACTGGACATCTCGGAGCGAACTAGTAGACATGTATTAATATCAACGATAAACTAAGATACCACATTTTCCTAGTTAAGGATGTTCTTTCGGCTGACAAATTACAATGCCATTCCAATATCTCAATAAAAGTTTGGTTCTTTAAATTGATGTTTTCCTTTTTATTCGTGCTGTTCTGAAATAATGCAGGTACGCCAGCCACGTGATATGTAGAAAAACGCAATGTAAAAAATTATTGTACTATTATTATTGAGAGTGCGGTGATAAGACAAACATTTTGTGTGTGACTTTTTTTTACTCACGTTCACCCCTGAAAGGAATATTGCCACTTCGACGTAGGAGCCTATTAATTGGAACCATGCCTAAGAAAGATTAACAAGGTGTTTGTTTACGTTACATTTAAACTTTTGCATATAAATACAATCACTGAAGCAGGTAACAGAAGTGAATTTTTAAGCCTGTTTTAAGGTCTAAACTATTTGAGTAGAAAAAGTTTCTGATATTTAGGGACCTCAACAGTGAAGGGATAAAATGTTGTTGCTAAGCGGGTTTGTCGGGGACATGTATGTCGAGGGGTCACTAGTGCAACGCGTTCATCAGAGCACATTCCATTAAAATATTTGTAAAACAGACACAAAGATGAAACATTGCGCCGCTGGGACATGAGTTGGAGCTGAGTTAATGGATTTATAAAGCAGTTCGATCCTTGTCTTGGCGAGCCTGTAACGTTTCAGAATTAGAGGAATTAAAATAGATGATTTTGCAAACTGCACTTAATGCAAAGTATGAAGTTTTTTAGAATGCATTGTGTTAGATTTTATAAATGTTTCTAGTATTGGCCTCATTATTTCTGGCTATACTGTTTTTTTTAATTTAATCAATCAACTTGAGCAAAGCAAGCGGCAAAGAACTGGGTTTAGAATTTGACAACTACAACAGCTATCATTTAACTCCCTTGTGAGGTATTGGAAATGAAAAAGAAAAATCAAATATGTAGGATCCGACTTATAACTCGAGGAACGAAAGAGAGAACAAGAGGGAGAGATAGATAGATAGATAGATAGAGAGAGAGAGAGAGAGAGAGAGAGATAGAGAGAGGGGGGCGTATGAAAGTGTTGATATTTAATGGAAAGCGATATGAAACTGTTTAATTGTTAGAGCGGTTTAGTCGTCACAGAATGCGATCTTTACACTTGGACAGCTTAGCGATGCAACGGCTGTTCATGAATGATTTTATGCAAATTCAATTGAGCCGCTTTGTGTTTGTTTCCTGGGAGAATTCACGCTAATCTATGACTTCGAATGTCGATGAGATGATCGCCTAGTGAGAATTATATAAATAGTAAAAAAAAAATTTAAAAAGAAAAAAAAACTTTATACAATTTGCTTTGTTTTGTTTTGTTCAGGTTATGTTTCTTTTTTATCTGTTTGACGCCATAGTAACTAATTTTGTCAATTTAACACTTACTCTAAAACTTTATAATTTGGGGGTTTTACAGCATATCAAAACTTTTTAATCATTGCACGTTAAATATATTTTTTCTATATTTTATGCATACTAATTTATAATGTCGAGTTTAAACCTAAATTCGAATTATTTAGATCATTCTTATCCTACTATTCTCATCTGGAGTGTTATTTTACAACGTGTTGATCGGTGTAACCTCCGACCTTCTTCTTGTCTAGCAACACCTGGGAATCTTACACTTGATCTCGGGAATCTTTACAGAACTTCGATCGAAAATGTCTATTTAATCCAGGATAACATGTTCTCGTTTTGTCAACCTTGACTGGGTAGAAGTCCTATTTCAATTATATCCAATTATATTTCGAGTATCGCCCCAACCGAGGATTGAACTTAAATTTTACCAAAGATTGAACGTATACCCATATCTCTTTATAGAAAGGAGTCGGAATAATCCAAATAATACAGGTTATCAACCCTCATCATACATCCCAGAAACAGAAAGTTAATACCAACTTTTAAACGTTATTGAATATTTTAGTTTCATGATATGTCAACCCCATTTGAACGAAACATGTAAAATATCCATTTTTTAAAAATGTTTTTTAAGATATCAGACGTTTCTTTGTTATGGAATATCGAAACGCAATACCGCGTTCAATCATTGTCTGGAAGAATAGACATCTACTCAAATAAATCACCTCATGACAAAACCCTAAATTGCAAAAAAGAAATGCTCACCCAATTTGTCAGGTTCAAAACAAAATTAGATCTTTAAAATATAAATAAAGTTTCATCGTTTTTAATGTCTTATTATTTTACTGTTCGGCAACGGTTAAACAATTCCCGGTCTATTCCATAGAATGATTCGAACCGATATTGTTTCCTTTCTCTAAAAAGATGAACATTTTGTAAACTATTTCATACGCATTTATTATTTACGTTTTATAGACACCATCGTGTGTCTATTATTTGGATTCTCTGGATTACTGTGATCGTGCGGAGTGTTATTTTCACAACGTTTCGGCCACATCTAGGCAGGAGTTGCTAGAAACGACTTGCCCTGCCTTGATAGAATTCAAAATAGACTCCGTAGCCTCGTAGGAGATGTGTTTTTCTCTTCCCTGCAACCTCTATCTCACAGAAGAGATGTTGCGGGTTTGTCTCTGCTTTATCGTTATCTCAATCTATGGTTTCCTTCGCCAAACTTTCACAATAAACACACGTCTAGCTGAAAATACTATCAATAATTACCCCCACAATTTATCTGTGCCTGAACCTAAACGTAGATTCCATGAACGAAGCTTCTTTCCTAGAAGTGCACACCTGTGGAACTGTCTTCCGTTTTCCTGCTTTTCAGCTGACTACAATCTGATTGTCTTCAAGTCCCAGGTAAACAAATTTACAGAATTTCCATTACTAACGATTACTATGTTGCCCAATTGACTACTGTAATCTTTAACCCTTATCCTCGAGTGATATCTGGGACTTAATAAGTGATGATGCCTATGTAAAAAAAACATGCAATATTCTTAAATTGTAACTTGTCAAACTCAAGAATCTTTCTGCCGAACTTGATAAAAGTCCTCCTAATTCGCAATTATATTTTTAGTGTAACCTTTACTAATAACTAGGGATAGAACAAGATCATATCCCTTTCATTGTATTAACTCTCGAGTATCTATCCGTTTATTTCTTATATGATTTTATATAGAGTGCTGTGGTACTCGGTTGATTAACTCTGTCCGTGTCGGATATATAATAGAGAGTCAAAACGATTGTACGAATACTCCGTCGTCATAAGCCAATTTATAACTGATACTTCAACCTCTAGAAGACTGTAACTTTCAACTGCATATAAACATGTGCTTAATCTCATACGCCAAGTTTCGTCTGGAGACAATTGTAGTATAAATGTAGGAGTCTGAAGAAAAGTTGTATTAAGTAAATTGTTTCGTTCTTAATTCGCTGAAGATCCTCGGGTATATACAGAAAGATTTCCGAGTTCAAGCTGAAGTTACCCGAAGCTTACACCGAGCGAAACTTTGTGAAATAACAATCGAGATGATCACAGTAGTCTGAAGAATACAAATAATCTTTATAACTAATTATGAATTCAGTAATTCTAAAATCTAACGCACGTTATTTATTATTATCAGCTAATCTTGTATGACGAGTAATGTGATCCAGTTATTTATATAATGATTCACGATGACTATTATAAAATTATTGGGCATAATAAATGGAATAAATAAAATGTAATTAGTCATGAGGTTTTTTTTTTACATAGGCATCACCACATTATCAAGGCCCAGAGGCCACTCAAGGATAAGGGGTAAAGAGTGTACAGTAGAAATTGGACAATATAGTAATCATTAGTAATGAAAATTTGGTAAATTTGATAACTTATATGGAACGGCTCATCAAGAACTTATTTACTTTAGACTTGAACACAACCATATTGTAGTCAGCCGGAAAGCAAGAAACCGGAAGACAATTCCACAGGCTTGCATTTCTAAGAAAGAAGCTTTGTTCATGGAATCTACGTTTAGGTTTAGGTACAGATAAAGAGTGGGGGAAATTATTGATAGTATTTACAGCTAGACGAGTGTTTCTTGTGAAAGTTTGGCGAGGGGGGACCATAGATTGAAGTTCAGTTGAACACTTTCCATGAAAATAACGATACATCAGAGACAAACTCGCAACATCTCTTCTGTGAGATAGAGGTTGCAAGGAGGAGAAAAGGACATCTCCTACGAGGCTACGAAGTCTATTTTGAACTCTATCAAGGCAGGACAAGTCCTTTCTAGCAGCTCCTGCCCAGATGTGGCAACAGTATTCCATCCTTGGACGTACCTGGCTCTTATATAGATAGAGAATAGCATCAGCAGTGAGATATCTACCGGATCGATAGAAAGATCCCACCATTTTTCCAGCGGCCTTGGCAACAGATTTGATATGTGTGTTCCATTTAAGATCAGGAGTAATGGTCAAGCCCAGAAGCTTGTCAAAACTTGAGGCCTCCTGAAGACGAGAGCCATTCATTTCAATTGATGACAAATGTGGATTAGAATGTTGATGATGTAAATAGAGAAGCTTGGTTTTAGATGCATTAAAAGTAACCAGCCACTCCTTTCCCCATTGTACTACGTGCTCAAGATCAGAGGAGAGAGAATTGGAGAGAACTTGGTCGTTTACTGTCTTAGATGTGGTACCATAAATGGTAGTGTCGTCAGCATAAATGTCTACAAATGATGTAAGGATATGATTTGGAAGATCATTAATGTAGATCAGGAAAAGAGTTGGGCCCAGGATGGATCCCTGAGGGACACCGGCATTAATACTGTGAGCTTCTGATTTTTGCCCCTCAACTACTACTCTTATGAACCTATCAGAAAGAAATGATTTAATAATTGAGAAGACTTTTCCAGCTATACCATAGCTAGCGATCTTATGAAGTAAACCTTTATGCCATACCCTATCAAAGGCTTTATATATGTCAAGAGCAATTGCCCTAGAAAGATTGCCACCGTCGAGAGATTTGCTAATCCTATGCAATATAACTGTAAGGACATCTGCTGTAGATCTAGCAGAACGGAAACCATATTGAGTGCCACTAAGAAGGTTATTTTTGTTGAGATGGTTGATTACTTCTGTATTTAACACAGATTCTAGCAACTTACTCATGACGCACAGGAGACTTATTGGCCTGTACTGAGAGGGGGATGAGAGATCACCTGAATTCTTAAACACAGGGCATACTGATGAGATTTTCAAGGGAGATGGGAAACTATTCTCCTTAAGACAACGTTTAAACAGTTTTGTAAGTATGGGCGCTATTTCAGGTTGAAGTTTTTTGATACTATAATTGGAATACCATCAGGGCCAGTTGCTTTACTCGAATCAAGGTTTTTGATTAGCTTGGCAACATCACGTACAGATATACGTATATCACATAGCGTGTTTTCTGATACAGGAGGAAATATTGGGGGTTGGCGGTCTTGGTCGCAAAGGGTAGAATTAGCTGGAAAGTTCTTGACAAAGAGTTCGGCTTTGTCTGATGCTGACGAGATTACCTCAGGTCCATTGATAATAGTTTGGATGGAGCACACTCTTCTGTTCAGGATTCTGTTTGCTATTTGCCAAAACTGGTGGGAACCAAGCCGCTGCTCAGCTACTTTGGACTTAACAGATTGAGCATATAACTCTCTTGCTTTCCTTATTACTTTCTTACAATGGTTGCTGGCAGTCCTGAAAACGGCTTTAGTTTCCATACATCTATTACGTTTGACGCAGTGGAAAAAGTGGTTTCTGTGCGCAATGGCAGCAGCACATTCTGGAGAGAACCATGGCTGGCTGTTAGGTTTTTGCTGAAACTTTTTATAGGGTATGAAACGGTCAATACCTACAATTAACCATTCAGTCAGGTCTAATACTATAGAGGGCACATCCTTTTTAAACATGGAATGCAGAGGTAGATCAGATATAAATATGAGGTACGTTTCTATCAATTATTTATTGTCATTGGAGTCAACAATTGCACTATTATAGTGTGTAGCGAATCAATCTTATAATAGCTTCTTCCATATATATATATATATATATATATATATATATGTATATATATATATATGTATATATATATATATATATATATATTGTAAAAACATACTTTTCTCGGAAAATCTGTTTAATATTGTGTTTCTAAAATTTTAATGGAGATTGATGATTCATATTATTTGTATTCTTCATACAACTGTTATCATCTTCAGTTTTATTTTAACAGCATTTCCATGGATATAACCTGCGACCTTCTTCAGATATACCTTGAGGATCACAGGCATTTTACTGTCGAACTCGGGAATTTTTATGTGGAAATTCGGAAATCTTTTTGCTGAATTCTAGAATCTTTCGATCGAACTATAAAATCTGCGGTGAATTCCAGATGGAACACATTATTTAATATACGATGAGAACAGTCCATCGTTCTGTCAGCTGTTACGTTTCGAGTTCTTCAGATAAGATGTACTGTATTCGACATAAACTTGCCCATATTCGAAATGACACACCTGAATAATCCTTTACACGACAGAAGAAACGATATTAGGTCGTCTTAAAACACTTTCTCTTAGCTTTTGCTAATGGCGCCAGTTTATTAGTCATTTGAAGGCGAAAGAATTCAACTAACTTGTTTAATGTGATATACTTCGTTATATATTCAAGCTTTTGAGCATATTTTCTGCAGTAACATTACTTGTGTAAAAGATTAATCACTTTCGTCTGTCTCATTACGGTAGATAAATTGTTCTGTATGATTAAATACCATAACACGATTATAATTTTAAAGAGTGCGTTCTTTCGTTTTTTTCCTTTGTTTTACGGAATTGCAAATATTTTTGGTCATTTGATGCCAAAGCAGATTACTTGTTGAAATCGATTAATCCTTTCGTTTTTGTTAATATATGTCATAGTACATCAAACGTCTTATTTAAATTTACTGCTGAAATACAAAAGTTATTTTTCATAATTGATTCATTAGATGCATATTGTTGAGTACTAATATTAAGGTACTAACAACAATTCTGAGTGATCTTAAAGTTACATTAAGTTGCAAGCGCTGCCTTCTTTGCAATATGCAGAGAAATAACAATAATGTATACACGTATTTTATAGGCTCTCTTAAAAAGAAACTCCTTGAGGTGTGTAAAGTTCAGTGAATATCTACTAGAGTAAGTTGATAACTGGAGGTTTTACGCAGTTTATATTTTGCTTTGCCTTAAGATGTTAAGCCTTATTAGATATAAACACAAAGGTCTATCTCCAAATAGATTTTTGTAAATATATTGTCGTACTACGATACTTATCTCATGTATTGTTGAAATATATGTTGAAATAAATAAATGTACAAAACATTATATATATATATGTATATATATGTATATATATATATATATATATATATATATATATATATATATATATCCTTAACTTAGATTGAACACAATGTTCAATTATTTACTAACAAGTCGATACTATTAATTTAGTCATAGTGTTAAAAGAAGTCGGCTCAATTACAAAAATAGTTTTAAAAGATTAAGGAGGCTTAGATCTAAAAATTGTGTTTTTATTATTGTATTATATTTAATTTACACAGTCTCAAGTGATCATTAGCACTATTTGACCTGTAAAGATGCTGCAATTATTATAAGGAGGTAAAGATGATCAGACATGATTTCCTTATAATGTATGTATGTCTCTATGTATGTATGTGCATGTGTATATTTTGTGCATCCCTATCTGATTGTGGATTAAGGAAAATATAGTTCTAATACATCAGAAACGAGTAGGAAGACATTGAACTAATTCCACTACATTTGCCATCGATATCTATCGCATGTGACATCCGCAAAGTATAGCAAGCCATCATTTTACATAAACATCGGCGTTCACTATATTAGAATAGTGTAATATATGGACTGACTTTCGTCAGTATACTGAAACATCAGTTTACGCATAATCTTTAATTCGCAAGTAACGGTGTTAAATTGCTGAATTTCTTCCCTGATTAAATTAGCCCGACATGATATGTTGTTGTTGTTGTTGTTGTTGTTGTTGTTATGAAGCCAATTGAGCTCCTACATAGAGTTCAGGAAAGTCGTACATCAGAATCTGCTGGTCCTCGTTATTCCTCTGTGTTTGTCTAATATATTAAGCGATCTGTTTAATATTAGGTTTGTTCCTTTATAAGCCACATTAAAAGTTTCAGGAGGTGTGTGTAAAAACGGGGAATGCTTTGGCCATAACGTGGATGGCACAAGAAACAACGTTGCAACTACGAGTCGTTTCAATAGAAATTCTGCCTCTAAGACGATTTTACTGGAAAAATGCAACCATAGAGAGGATCTGAGAACGATATATCCTGGCGCTGATTTCTTCTATCCCTTCCATTGGAGCATTGCTTGCCGAATAACTGATATACCAAACTCATTATACCTTAGCACAGTTAGATAAGGTTAATCTTTAATGGATAAATATTGATATGCCATATATAATTCATGCTACGATTATTATTTTGCACGACGGGATAAGTTCAGCAAATATTGATGCTGGAACTTCGCCGTTGGTATATTGGAGAGAAAAAAAATCTCCTGCAGTTAGATATCCTGTTATTTTAGTCGTATGGCGCGGCAAATGAATACGACGGGTCGAATAAGCACAGGCAATTAGTTTTCTATACCGGATGAGAGACCTATATACGTTTTGCTTATCTTTCTTTTTCTCAGGATGATGCTGTCCTGTCATACCTGAACTATTACACACAGTGAAATAGTGACAACGGTTTTTTCTTCATTGAATATATTTATGTACTTATCTATTAAGTCATTATGTTTTATATAAACAGTCATTATTTGGATAATGCGGTATACAGTCCCCTATCTATCCGAGTATTTGATTCAAATCTATAAGATCACATTTTTTTCAGAAATTGATATCTCACTACAACACCTTTCTATCTCAGATGAATTAAACTGGTCAATCAAGTATCTATTTTTAGATCACAAGATAAATGCAGTAAAATCAGACAATCATGCATAATAACTTCGTGCATTCTCTAAATGAGTGTGAGTCATCAAGTATCAAGTTGCAAGGTTCTTTTACGAGTTGGCTACTACCCATGATGGAGTATGTAAGTACCTCCACTGGACCATCGGTAAAAACTTCCAATGTAGTAGCAAATCCTGGGAACAACAACGTGAAATAAAAGTTGGAAATAACTTTAAAAAATATTGTAAAAATGATATTAATCTTATGATCTGTATTATTTCTATAGTAACCATTCTATGTCTCTGCATCTCCCCTCTCTCTCGCACTCTCTCCCTCTCTTTATATATATATATATATATATTTACATATATATATATATACATACATACACACATACATATATATATATATATACACATACATATATATACATACATACATATATATACATATATATATATACATATATACATATATATATATATATACATACATATATATACCTGTTTTTCTTCTGTGGAAGACATTTTTTATGTCTCCTGAAGTTTTTTATGTCTCTTTTGGTTTTAACAAACCATCTGTTCCAAAAATTAGCATGTTCAGTGTGGCGACCATGTAAATTTGTCTATATTAATAATTTGTGCATATCAATAAAAATATTTTCTTTATTTTGGAATCCCTATCACTTGGTATATAATATATCTATCATATCTACCTATATATATATACATATATATATGAGAGAGTGAGGGAGAGGCGGAGAGAAAAAAGACTGCAAGAGAGATAGTAAAGGGGGTTTACTTGAACCGACTAGTTTTCATTATTTCTCTAAACAAAATCGGCAACATATATGCATACATATTTCAGCTCTACTAGTTTTCGTTTTAATCAAACTCCATAAGGTCACTGCTCCAACGTACATTTTATATCCACTCTCACTAGTGCATGCGATTTCTATTGTATTCAGTATAAATTATATGGAGATATATTCTCTTTTTTGTTTTCCTAAACTCCAACTTTTTCAAATATACAAAGATTTGTAACAAATATTTCCAACACCCTGCTACTAACTACTATATGAAATATCGCAATGTTTTTTAAATGTATAAATATTGTTTTTTTTCTTCTATTTTAGGTAAGTACAATCTATTCCTTTATTTGACCACATCCGACAAGTCAGAGGTAAGATGCTTTATATAAAACTGTTTCGCAAATGCTTC
This sequence comes from Euprymna scolopes, assembly GCF_053919585.1. Lineage (NCBI taxonomy): Eukaryota > Metazoa > Mollusca > Cephalopoda > Sepiida > Sepiolidae > Euprymna > Euprymna scolopes. Next base: position 45,543,121 of record NC_136515.1, on the reverse strand, counting down.
TATAATCTGTGTTCCCACGAAAACAATTATGTAAAGCGCCTATTAGACGTTGTATGTATTGTTGTTGAATGTTGTTCAATAATATTAAATGGACTAGTTTAGTATTTATGCAACGTGTTAACTGCTTACGCATTGTAAATTGTAGGTTGTGTACGCCATAATACAAAAAATAAAATATTACTTGTTATTTGCGAATAAGCAATAGTATGCCATTAGTGCGAGTCATATTAATTGAAACATGTCGGTATAAAGAAACAAATGATTCATTCGTAGCCGTATTTCCCTCATTAAAATGAGTTACGAAATTAAATAATGCGTTCTCGCGTAATTAGCGATTTATTTTCTGACGAATGTTTGCAGAAATGATTCGGAATCAGTAGTCATTACAAGGCAATTTGATCTGAATATTAGTCTGAACATTCAATTAATGTCAAGATTACATGTAGACGTACAAGAAATTCTGTAATAAGAATGAGACCGACTTTTACACAACTATGGTATTTATCTAGTATGTTCATTTGATTTTGAGCTGCATTTATATGACAATTCTGACCTTGATGAGCAATTAAATCGCCTGTACGTGTCCTTCTGTTAGGATAAATACAGTATACTTTACTAAATCTCTAGAACGAACTTATATATAAATATATATATATATATATATATATATATATATATATGTATATGTATGTATATATATATGTATATATATATATATATATATATATATATATATATATATATTTGAATGAACCATTTTTCGGGGTAAACGGCCAACTAGCACCGTGTGTGTTTGTGTGTATGTATATGTGTGCTGGGGTGAAGAGGGCTCTCGTAAGCCGTGGTGAAGGCAATCTTTCTAAGAGAAGTAAATCTCTGATTTAAAAAAACACAAAGCAAGAGACCAGTACCCGCATTAAGCTGGTCTGCAGTTTACCTTGTTTCTGGCTATCTTGTTGCTTGTTGCTGGATCTCAACATTTTGAACCGAGAGAGAGAGGGAGAGAGTGAGAGAGAGAGAGAGGGAGAAAGAGAGAGAGAGACTGTCGTACAAAGCTAAGACTCTGTAACATCATCTGTGTATAGATACTCCCTCAGGCATTTGTCTATAAAAATGGTCCTATGGCGACGGTAGCCATTTTTGGGCTCATGGACTTTAATATTTGAGGGAGTGTCACTCGACTGAAAAGACGTTGCAATCATCATTATATATATATATATATTTATATATGTATGTATATTTATATATATATATGTAAGCATGTGTATATATATGTATATATATATATGTGTGTATATATATGTATATGTATATGTATGAATATATATGTGTGTATGTATATATGTGTACGTATGTGTACATATATATGTATATGGGTATATATATTAATATATATTAATATAATTATATATACATATATATAATTATGTACACATATATATATTTATATATCTATACTTATTCATACAATACATATATATAGGATGTGTATATATATATGTATATATATATATATATATATATGTGTGTGTGTGTGTGTGTGTGTGTGTGTGTAAATGTTTAAGCATACTTATATTTACTGTATCATTTAGATCGAATTTCACAATAAATAATATGCTAGAATCTTAATTAAAGGAGAGTTTACGTTCATGTTAATAGGAGCATTTTGGAATACCAATAAAATGTCCGTAACACTTGCGTAAAATTCACGTCTTTAATATATCTTATTAATTTTTTTTGTTAAATCGTTTTTTACCGTTGTATATCTACATCCTATTACCTATGTATTTTATACACTAAATATCGATTTTAACACAGCAATTTTAATATGATTTTAATGTTTAATCAGAAGTCATCATTCTCATACACATTTTTTTAATTATATAAAATACAACTCACCTGACCATTAATATATATTGATTTATACACACCCATTTATATATATATATATATATATATATATATATATATATATATATATATATATATATACATTTTAAATTAAATATATAATAAATAAAATAATAAAATAAATGAAAAATACCATCCGACGAAAATGCAGAGCTACTTTAAACAAAACTAAGGCGGATGTGATTTTTTACTCCTCCACACATAAAAAAAAAAATAACTTAAAATAAACAACGGTTCGAAAGTATTTATGTATTACTTAAATAACAAGAATTATATATATATATATATATATATATATATATATATATATACACGTCTACATATATATATATATATATATATATATATATATATATATATATATATATATAATAAACGATAAAAAAATTAAGGATTGAATTCTCCTAGAAATATCAGCCTAATAACTGGTAATGCTCTGAATCTATAGTCGAGTGTTGAGCAGAAACCATAATGTTATTATTTGTTTTTATTTTTATTGTTTTATATATATATATATATATACATATATATATATATATATATATATATATATAATTATGAATGTTCTAAAGAAAGAAAATTACGATGTACAGCTACATACTTATATATATGCATGTGTATATGTTTATTTATCTATTCATTTATTTTATAAGATTATACATTAGTTAGGAGTGTCGGATATGTGAGAGCTCTTTATACTCTGGTATTTCAAAGCATAATGCTTCCCATCAGAAGAGGAGAGAAGATATTATTTAACATAATAGTGATGCGACGTCCAGGGGTAGTAGTATTAAGAGCGAAATAACATATTGAGGCTTAATCAGGGACTAAATTGATCTCTGTAGTACAGGGGTGTTCTGTAGTGCGGTTTACTTACTAAAGAGATATTACGGGGGGTTCATATTTGGGCCATATAATACACGAATATTTCGATGATGAGGGAAAGACAGAGAAGAGAGCCGAGAAGACATTTATGCATATTAAAGTTCGATTCTGCGATTCTTGGGACTTCATATATATACTGAGGGTGATAGGGTAATTGATGCACAGTTCTTATATTTCTTGTAACTCATTTAGTAATATACTTGTAAGGGTTACGCAATGTTCATAATAAGATGATTAACACATTACCTTTTAATTTGTGGAATGACGACACGAAGATAACAGTTACAAATATCGATGGATATTCTTTATTTCATTGGACCGCTCGAATGATGATAACGTCGGGAATTAACATTTGTTCTACATAGTTTAATCTTTTTGCACTTCGCCTACAAAGATGCAGCTGGCCACTGAGTGGTCCGCCTGATCTCTGCTAACTAGCACTCTAAACTGTTCTGCATCAACTACTGCGCTGATCTGACTAACTCTAGCGCGTATATAGAGAATCTCCCTTTTGCTATGACGTAAGAAATGTGTTTCCCAACGTGACCAATTCACGTTGCTAAGAACACGTTTTTTCCGAACACACTTTTGATAACAAAGAATTATCAAATAACCTATTTTTAACCTGCCCTATTTTTTACAATGTATTATAAATTTGTATTGTTCATGCTTTTTATATGACATTTTTAATATTCAGTTCATAAAAGAATGAACAATCAATTATTTTTATAATATAAACAATATCTAACTATAATATACCTTTTTAACATTCCGATTTCTAACATTCTATTTCTGAAACTTGCTTACAAGGTTCGAGTCTCGGCTTATTCTAATCTCATTTTCACTTATCTAATGTTCTTATTTACGTGGAAAGGGATAGTCCATTTTCCTGTAACAGAAGGAGTGAGGCTATAATCATCCTATATCAGAAAGATAAGGTCAGTTTAGTCGCTAGACGTCGCATTCTTAATCTGTTAATTAGCATTTTCTCTCCTCTTCTTATGAGAAGAATTAGGTTTCTAAATTCCATGGTATAAAATGTTCTCACTTACACCCCAAATTAGTGGTCAATATTATTGAATAAATGAATCTCTCTCTCTCTCTCTCTCTCTCTCTCTCTCTCTCTCTATATATATATATATATATATATGTGTATATATATATATATATACATTTCAATAGAAAAATGAAAGCGTGAAAAGTAATATGGTTAAGCTTGAACATGTAAAAGAAAGGGACAAGATACTATATTAAAAATATAAGCAATTCATAACTTAAAATATTCCAGCATTTAGAATTGAGTATATTATGTAAAAATTGAATTAAAATATCTTAATTCGGCAAGATAGTAAGTTATACATTTATTATATTTTTATTAGAATATCTTGTCCCTTTCTTTTCCATGTAAAAGCTCAACCATATAACTTTTCATGCTTACATTTCTCTTTTGGAATCCATTATTTGTCCAGGCTTCCAGTAAATTCACTTGTTCTTTGTAAAATTTTTTACTCTATGATCATAACATTCACATAAAAAAGCAATGCCCGACACTTTTCTGCTATTATTCTCTTTGTTTCACTTATCACTTCTCTTTTCCTGAGAGTGGTAAATTAGTAGCAACATTGTTCGGTTAATAAAACAAAACGTCGCTCAACTCCTTACGGATTTTAACGATTTGAACACCATTAAATTCATCATAACTTTTGTTTTACTGAACGAAAATTCAATGTTTTTTTTTCACAATATATCTGAGAAGGTGATCTATAAAATGTGATACGTGTTTTCAAGTTGGTCGAAAAATTAGTAAGCAGTGAATTTTTAAAGCAGTTCTAAACGACTAAAACTGCTAGTTAACGATAAATCTAAACACTACCTTGTTTGAATTATATATATACATATATATATATTATATATATATATATATATATAGTTTTATATAATCATTTTCTTTCTATATTTACTGCACTAAAACAGTTTGTTGAGCTTTGCCTTATTCCGATAAGCCTCTCCTAAGTAATTAATCTGATTATATTTCTTTTAACCATCATATATATATATATATATATATTAATTTTATTCATACAAACATTAATGGCTACATATGTGCATACATGTTTCTGTAATCACCCACGTTGGGGGATTACGTCTTCAGGCCAAGAATTACCGTCGAAATTCTTGGCCTGAAGACGTAATCCCCTAACGTGGGTGATTACAAAAACATGTATGCACATATGTAGCCATTAATGTTTGCATAAATAAAATTAATATACCTGCTCTGTTCACTCACTGAGCACTATTTTGGTAGACACATGTTGTTTCATTGGATGTACTTCTAGGAAACTAAACTCTACTGGCTATATATATATATATATATATGTATATATATATATATATATATATATATATATATATATATATATATATATATATATGATGGAAGCACTTACAAACATACCTCGAGTTTGGTCGAATCGTTTCACTGTATGTGTTATATTATCATAGCTGTTTGTGCAGATGTGCCTTTAAATGCTAGAATTTTGTTTTGCTTTGACCTTTCATTCGTTTCCTTCCTTCTACATCTTTTTTTCCGTTCAACTGTTGAAAGATGTAAGTTTATTTGTTCGTATGTTTTCTTCAAACGTCGATATCTCCTTTGTTTACAATTCTGTTTCAACGTATTTGTATGTTTGTTTGTGTATTTGCCGAGACATTGTTTCACAATGCTGCGCCTCGATTAAGACTCAACAGGAAAACGCAAACAACAAGCGCTATAGCGTCCAGTTGGCCTTTCATTGCGTCGTGATGTGAGCCTGGGCACGACTGCTTTTTGTTATGTACCAAGTTTTCATGTAATAAAAAAAATAGATAAAATATCTCACATACAGGCCTTTCTTTATCAGTCGTTTTCCTTTTTTTTATATAGCGTTTAGACGTATCCCTTTATCTCTATATCGATAGCTTTATTAACAAAGGCAGATTAGAAATGTTTCTATCATAATACAGAGTGCATATTGTTCAGCTTGTGTCAATATGTAATTTTTAACACTTCTTTATGAATTTCATAAACCTAATCGCCTATATCTTATGATTACTAGTTGCAAGAGATTTCCAGGAATTTTACTATACCCGAGTTTGAAGTCCTTATAATAATTTCTAAATCACCGCGTATGTTATTTCACAAGAGAGAACTATTTTTGTTACACCGCTGATGACGATATCGAGAAATTCGATATTTTTTCTCTCAATTTTACTGTTTTCTTTATCTGTGCCAAAACCAAAACGTAGATTTCATGAACAAAGCTTCTTTCCTAGAAGTGCACCCTTGTAGAACTCTGTTCCGTTTGCCTGTTTTCCACCTGACTACAACTTAGATGTCTTCAAGTCCAGCATTAATAAATTCCTGATGAACCGCCCCTTAAGTAAGACACTTTATCAAATCCCCAATAAAAACGTACTGTACACGCAATAATCTTTATCCCCGACTGTGTTCCGGGCCTTGATAACTGGTGACTACCATGTAAAAAAACAGTAAGAATAACAGTTTTTCTACAATAGCGGCGATAGAATAAGCAAGGAAAATACGTCTTCTACAATATTCGGCTATACACTATTTAATTGACTCCCGGGCTGAAAATGGTTACATATATGAATATATTCTGAGTTCTAACTTTGCTTAGGCAATGCATTCTTGCTGTCAGTATGTGTGGAAACGGGGTATGTTTATTTTCTCATAATGACATCCATTATCCCTTGCACACAGACAGAAAAGAAGAAAATCAACATATGTACGAGTACTGCCGCAATTCCAATAGAAATATATTATTATCAGTTGCGCAAACTAGTTACGATCTGTTATTGAGGCTTAGTTGTGTTCTAACAAGCAGATTATGAGCCATCGGGCGTTCAAACTGGATTATGTATACAACATAATTTTACATGCACATGATAGGGGGTGTGATAAAACATAAATGCCAACGATTTATAACTGACTTTGAACAAGAAACAATTTTAATCTTTTAAAAATAATCCTCATGTAACTCAGAATATTCTCTCTGATAAAGCCTACTCGATCTTACCTCAAGTCACGTCTTTTAGTACGCCTCACAAAACGATGTGCTTCTCACAACACTAATATAAAAGACATTAACTTAAACAAATATAATGTTGTTTCACACACGTACAGGTACGCTTAGTAAAGGCCTTTGAATTTTCATGTCGTTCAATGTTATCTGACTGTACCATTATGCCGAGATTTTAATGTAATATGAACAAATATTTCGTTGTATAATACCATATTAAGAATGTTCCTGTACGGCATGTCCATAATTCACGGCAGGTGTTTACGTCTCAGTTCTAATGTGTTTTGTTTAAAGGTAATTGGTGTTATTAATATATTATGATTATCACTAAGAAAGATGGCGTCGTTTTTTATTACATATATGTTCTAACTTCGTATTATAAGGAGATGTACACGCAGCGTTTTTATAGTTAAGTATATACGTGAATCCAGAATGAAAAATAAGCCAGAGTAAATCAAATTAGATTAATCAGAATATTCCTTAAAATATAAAACCAGCTGTTTACCCACTTTCCTCTCAGGAGCAATTAAGTTGAAGAGTAACAGCTGCCGCTTCGCAGGTCAAAGGTTATCTGTTCTTTTCCAGTAGCAAATATGTTCAAATCGTTAAAGGGGAGTAAAGACAATAGGTGTGTCTTCTCTTTTTAACTGACGGATAAGATAAAAGGCTATATCCTTACTCACCCATATATACATAATGCTAGAGACGCCTGGACATACGAGACCCATTCAGATCTGACAACGTGGCCTTTTGCTCCTCCATGCGAAGGTGCTGACATAGAGAATTCAGTCTAATGGAACCTCTTATACGAAGGCTTTTAATCTGAACAACTGATGAATGAAGAGATATGCTGATAAGTTCTTTTGCTAATAGGAAACACACAAGCTTAAGATTCAGTGATAAATTAAGATTGCCTATTAAGTATTAAACAATCTATGGATAGTACAGTGTCAATTAGATGAACAATTACATTCTGTTAAAAATGTGTACATCTATAATACACGACAATTCTATTCAGTTATTTTTAAGTATCAACGGGTTGGGTAGTTTATATTACTTTCTCTTTACTTCTATAGCAATGACCACAAAGTTGCCTGACAGAGCTTCATTTTATGCACGACAAAACTCATCTGACTACAACCAATCATAGAATATCTCATCTGTGTATAACAATACCACAAGTTTTATTCACGGTTAACTATGCAGTTGTTTTCATTCCAATGATAATAAATTGTTGTCGAGTTGTCGGTATGAGTATCAAATTGTAATCATATCTTGCCTCATTTTCCGTCATGCTTTTCAGCACCCCCTTGTAATCTAATTAACATTTTACGTTAGATTAATAGTGAATCATAAGTACAAATATACGAATCCGCACACGTAAAGTAGTTTTCACGTACGTGATCCAAATACCTGGGTCTTCCTAATGTAACTTGTTTTCAATTTCTACGTAAATCTCGCCTTAAAAATTATTGATTAAAAAGTATACGCTTGATGGCTTAAGCTAATACAAATATGTAATATTGTTTTACTCAACATATATTACGCGACGGCTTAAACGATGCTTATTGTGTGGTAGAATTGTATTTAATGTGGATTTTGAGTAAAAACTCCGTAAACATTGGGGTCCTTCAAAAAATAAAAATAAAAAATAACACAGAATAGAAAAAAATCGGTTTTTCTACAT
>NC_136515.1:45472059-45529559 GCF_053919585.1 Euprymna scolopes | reverse complement strand
AGCGCTCGTTTTTTTAACGAATATGCAAATTAGTTTATTTTACTGTTATTGCTTGCATATCCATAACTGAGAATATTAAGATCTTGTTTTAATAATTTTTAAGCAGAAATAGCAAAAGTCTGATAGTACTATCGAAGCGAGAGCGGGGCTACAGGCTTTACCCGGGTTAAATATTATATTTTAATGTGTCCAGATTTCGTATATATTATTATAGAGTCGTAATTTCCAAAGTAAAGAAAAAAAGTATTCGAGTGCCATCAGCTCGAATCGAAACCGAAACGACAGTATTTAAAGCTGGGTATATGATGCACATATAACCTGTCTAAAAATAAAAAAAATAAACTAAGATGAGTGTACAAAATGTGTAACGATTTCTTTATAATTTTAACAATTTGACAAAAACGATTTTAACCGGCTTAAGATCCATTAAACAACGGCCTGTATAAAAATCCACACATTTAGGCCCTTACGCTGTTCTTCGACTTTTAGTTTCGGGAGAGATAGAGTTTGTATGTATGGAGCCAGATAACTGTTTTTATTTATATATATATATATATATATATATATATATATATATATATATATATATATATATATATATATATATATACTTTACATAAGCAGTAATGTGTTCCAATACAGTATGAGCATGTTTCTGTCTTCTAGAATTTAGTAAATAGAGACCTCTTCAGGCAACTACGCTTATATTCAAACGCGGAATTTTGAATGGAAAGGTCTCTGATTACTAAATTCTAGAAGATCGAAACATGCTCATGACTGTGTAGCAACACATTACTGCTTATGTAAAGATAAAGTGAAAGTGTAACTTGCTCTACCCCGGTATTGAGCAGTCTTGTATTTACATCGTTACATTTAGCTTTCCTTTGAAAAATAGCAACCTCAAATTATATATATATATATATATATATATATATATATATATAAATATATATATATATATATATATATATATATATATATATAAAACTAGTTGGAAATATGTTACCATCATCTTTTCTTTAATTTGAAATGTTTAGTAAAATAACAACTAATAAATAATTTATGCAATTCTATGAAAAACAAACTTTGCCCATATAGTAGTATATAAATTCATCCAGTTGATCCACACAACATACCAAAGGTTCTTCATGACAAATCTGTTACACGTTTTACGAATATTTCTCTGGTAATCAATACTTTTCCACTATCTCCCTTATTGGAAATATTCGCGCAAAAAGACAATGCAGGTACACATTATTTTTGTAGAACGGCCATATTTTGTTATCCGACTAGCCAGCTCCGATCGCTAATACTATCTTATCTAAAAAAAAAAAAAAAGATGATGAAAGTGTTCTTCTCGTTCGTCTACCCATCTGTTCTGTCGTCACGAAACCGCAATAATGGTCGATTCCGAAACAGACAAGGAAGCACATTTAACGCTATTATCTTCCCGCAACTCTCTTCGCACGTCAGATCCGTATCCCAAAAAGGCATTGATCCGTGTCTAATATTAGGGTATTGTTTTGCTTTCTTTCATATATAGTGATTTTATTTTTTCGATTTTTCTACAGCGCTTTTTAAATCTTTGTTTGTCTTTTTTATATGTGGTGATCGGCCTGAGGGTGTGAGGAGTAGGGCTGGATTAAGTGTTGCTCAGGCGAGACTATTATCTTTGTAACTATGGCTGCCTTCAAATAGAACGTATCTCTTTCCCGACTACTGCCTCTTTTGCTCCGTTATCAGTCGAATGACTGACTGTTCTTCCCCGCATTTCTGATCGATGTATCTCTGCCCGTTGCCTAAGATACACATAAGTAAAACACATTTATATTTCAGACCGACGTCTAGTTAACATTTTTGCTATGAAATACGCTATGAAAACTTACAATATAAAATTTAAAAAAATACAGATAAAAATAATGGACATGTTGCAGTAAATATGTCCATCTGTATTCAAATATAACCGAACCACTCGGACGTTTCTATTTCCGTAAATATGAAGCACACTTGTTCATTTGGATAGTTTCTCCTTGAATATCAAAATATACATTTACTGCATAAAATACATTGTTTGATTAGCTAAAGATTTATTTAAAATGGGCACATTAATACGTTTTATTCAAGAAATAATTCTATATTACATAGAAAAATGCAAGCAGAAAAAGTAGAATGGTGTAGATTAAACATGGAAAAGTAAAATGCGTAGTTGTTAAAACCTGGAAAAGAAAATGGCAAGGTATTCTAATAACAAATATAATAAATTTGTAACTGAAAATATTGAATCATCTAGAGTTTTTTTATTCAATGTAACATTATACAAGCAATTCTAAATTAATACTTGGATATTCTAATTTAAAGTGTATTATATGTTTTTTACTAGAATATCTTGTCTTTTTTATTTTCCAGTTTTAACAACAACTAGCCCTTTTACTTTTCTGTGTTTAATCTGAACCATATTATATTCCATGCTGCGATTTTCCTATCTAATCAATGATTTTTTTCCATGCTTTGCTTTGAAATAATATTTTCTCTTTGTTTCACTTGTTACCTGTGAATTATTATCGATAGTACCGTAAAACGGCTAAAACTCAGAGTAAGTGTGAGATAGGTAAGTAAATTGCAAGAGATGAAAATAGAATGTTTTACATGAAAATAGTCAAGATATATATATATATATATATATATATATATATATATATATATATATATATATATATATATATAACTTTCTACTAGTGAGACATCGACTTGTGTTAAGGCTTATTGCGAAGATCACATGTCTTGTTCGAGACAAAGAAAAAGGTAGGTGCATTCCACTGTAGGATTTCCTTGCGGTTTGCTTGATCTATATTTAATAAGACTTCCTTGTATGGGCGCGTTTACTCAGTTGGTAGAGTGCTTGACTCGCATTCAAGAGACTCGGGGTTCGAATCCTGCGTTCAGATGTGTTTAACTGATGATCCCAAATGAGAGCGAAACTCGAGTCTTGGGCTTCAGTTTTCGTGGCTCTTGCTGGTTGCAATGATGTCTGGCAGTGGAAATAATTATATATATATATATATATATATATATATATATATATATATATATATGAAATATAGCGACAGTTTTTATAAATATCTTTTCACGCCATTATCTTAGCTGTTCCCAGGCGATGTGAGGTAGCGTAATAGATTGTGTTACTGCCGTATCAATAATCAATCCAAAAGAAAAAAAAACTGTCGCTACTTTGCTTACACCTTCTGATAATTTTTAACACAATAATTTTATTATAACTTTTGTTTTACTGAAAGAAAATTGAAATTAATTTTTCAAAATGTAGCTGAAAAGGTGACCTATTAAGTGTAAAAACTGTTTGAAATTTAGTCGCATTAAACGTGAGCGGCACAGCTTTATAGCAGTTATAAATAAGTAAAGCAAGCATTTTCCCATATATTCAAACCCGGTAGCGTTTGAATGATATTGGCTCGACATTCAATTTTTGCTATCGCATTTTTAACAGTACCTATATATCTCTCTCTCTCTATGTCTCTATCTTTGTATCTGTGTAACAGACCGCCGAAGCACGCATGCAAATGCGTATACGTGTGCCAAGAAGAATACTATAAAAAGAGCGTATGCACAGACCAATGATCACGTTCCGCACATTCAAGAACATGTTTGAAACGACGTTTAGAAAAGAAAGAAGTCAGAGGGAAGGAGAACGATCACTGTTTACTCGAGTTGTTGTCAGATGAAAAAGTGAGACCGAGTGATTCTTTGTATTTTTCTTAACAAAGTGGTAACCACCTATCAAGGCCGTGTATTGTAGGCATTAGAACATGTGTGTGATAATCATTTGTGGCAAATAATTTGGTATAATTAGATTATTTACGAGGATGGCTGAACAAGAACTTGTTAAGTTTGGACTTGAAGATAATGATATTGGAGTTAGCTGGAAAGCAGACAAGTAGAACAAAGTTCCACGGGCGGGCAGTTCTAGAAAAAAAGATATGTTCGTGGAATCCATGTTCAGGTTTAGGTAATGATTTAGAGTGGGTGAATTTATTGATAGTGACTTTTGTTAGACGAGTGTATTTGTCTCCTTTGCGACGTAGACTGCATTCAACGTGTGGCTCCCATATGGAAACGTGTGTACAACGTTAGATCTTTCGCACTGATACTTTCCCCATGAACACAAAAGTAGACAAAGTAGAGTAACATGCTCGGTTATAAACATGGGATTTGAAGATACGTTTAAATGTTACGATCTTTCGCAACCTATTCTTGACTATTTTTCTGTTGCAAATTCTATTTTCATTCCTCGCCATCTACTTACCTATCTCAATCTTATTCTGATTTTTGGTCGTTGTACTGATTCTTCTTATCGAATATTTTAAAATCGGTAAACGATGTAGAAAGAAATCAATTTAGTCTCGTAAAAGAATATTTCCCAGTTTATTAATAGCGATCGAGTGATTTTGATCGAGGTCAGGAATTAACCGCATAGATGCCAAAATAACCGACACTAATAAGTATCAGATCCTTTATTCAAAAAAATGAATACTATAAATTACGACGTTTTAAAAGTGTTTTCCGATGGTATACGGAATTACTTCTTTATCTACAAACCCCAACATACAAACATAAAATATTATAATAAATACTTCAAGAGTCTTCTCCCCATACACGTTTCATCCTTTTAAGCGAATCGTCGGTGTGGAGAATGATGTTTAAACTCAGACCCAACCACATTTTACCTTTAAACTCTTAACCTTTTATCGCAGCGGCCAATCGAAAATTATGAGTGAAAAAAGAGAATGAAATCATTAGTATGTCTATACAAGCGAACATATTTTATTAAGCTAAATTAGACACACACACACACATATATAGATATGCACGTATATATTCATATATATTTCATATGCACACGTATATATACAGGTATATATATATATATATATATATATATATATATATATATATATATATATATATAAATAAATATACATATATATATATGAATATTTGTACATAGATATGTATATATTGGGATGCAATTTTGAATATTCATATACACACAGGCATTTATATATATACATATATATACACATATATACATATACATATATATACATACATATATATACACATATACATATATACACACATACATATATACATACATATATATACACACATATATATACATACATATATATACATACATATGTCTATATACATACACACCCATATATATATATACATACATATATACATACATATATATATATATATACATATATATGCATATATATATACCTATATATATATTTATATATATATGTATATATATGTATATATATGTATATATATATATATATATATATATATATATATATATATATATATATATATATATATAAGACAGAAAAGGGGGATATTGTTATTAGATGTAAAATATAGAGACACTTTTGCAGGAAAGGTTTGCGGTATTTTTTTTTCATATAGTACATTGGAATTTCTGCGTGTTTTCATAATCAGTGTAAGGAGAAAGTTAAATAAGATTTACAAAGTAAATTATGCGAATAAAAGATTTGTTAAAATAAAATAATTTCCGACATCAGACTACACATTCAGTAAAGGGATGAAATCGTGTTGCTATTCGAGCTTCTGAGTCATACAGGTCGATGACAGATAAACATAAATGAAATAGGTATGTCAGTGCAAGTAATTTTCTACAAGAAGTTAGATTCAAAAGGAATCCATACCACAGAGCTTGTTGTCAGAGTTCATTTAAGTCCATACGAGATTATTGGTTAAAGCGACAGGTCCCCAAAAATATATAATTAATAGATGTACATAGCATCAAATTGAGATGCATTAATTTTGGTATCTCTGCTAATCTATTAGTTTCCCCTCTTTGACTACTAGACTTCAGAATGCTCTCCCTGTTTCCTACTTCCCTTACTCTACATACCTGCAGATTTTTAAATCTAATGGGGACTGATAGGTCGTTGCTCAACACTTTATTGTCTCCTGTTAAATTCGATCCCGAATAGTTGTGGCTTAGATTTAAAGAAAATGTCGGATTTGACGTGAAAAAATACATACGACTTAATAAAGTTTAAGGCAAAGTAAATAAGTAGAAATGAACACAAATACATATATAGACTTATATGCTGGCATCGTAAAATCATGAAATCTGTTTACAGGAAATACATCATTATTTGTTCTGGTGGGTTAACGTTAATAATAACGAAATCCGGATCAATAAATAAGGTTAATAAGTGCGTGTATAGCTATATTAATTTTAAATCATATGAGGATTGAAAAAATGAATGCATTGAATACAATTCGGTTACATACCAGAATTTTTTTTTTTTTTTTTTTGAGAATTTATTGTTGATATTGTACTTGAAAAAAACACAGTAGGCGGTAATCTACAGAGAAGCAGCTCCCTGGTATTTGATATGATAGATAAAAGTCGGCTAAAGACAATATCTACACGATAATAATATAATACATATACCCGACATAAAACATTCTAAATCCGAAGATATTAGACCTTCGTCGAATCACAAATGTTTACGCACGGGTCATATTGCCTTGGACGATGAAGCAGAAATACAATGATTGGAAAATATAAAGAAGACGCCAAAAATAAACTAATAAAATATACAAAGAAAATATTATTTAAAAAAACAGCTGAAATATGTATTTTGAGATTCAGAGCAAGAAGAGAATGTGCGAGTCGACTTGGGAGTCCGTATCGATTCTATTTTCACTCTCGGTGCCATAAATAAACCGTCTCGCATCGTCAATAGTGAAGACTTTTAGATCTGCGTTCATACGTGTCGGTCCGAATGTATATGGACGAAAAATCTGGAGGAGGGGCAAACATAAACACGCAGAATAAGGTCAGTCGAGTGAGATACGCGTTGTTTTCTTTTTTTCTCGTTTTTTTCACTTCTAATCAATCGAGAAAAAGAAAACCCACCCCTCTCTCGGTATCGGTCTATTTTTCTATTTCCTATTCGAGATAATATTGAATTGGGCAAGAAAAAACTTTGCATAGCAAACATCAAATTGGGCCTACAAAAATATTATTCACTTTACTCCACATTCATATTGCGAGTGAACCTTCTCTGACGCTCGTAAGAACAAAAGTATATATGGACTTATCTTGATACATGGTTGTATTTGTATATATATAAATAAATATAAAAGTATAAAAAGAGTAAAAGGTACTACACAAATATATATACACACACATATATATATATATATATATATAATATGTATAATATGTATAAAGACGCATACACACGTGTATGCTTATATGAGGAGTTGTCTATGTAGATTTATGCATGAAGATTTTTATATGGATGCATATATATTTTTTCATGTATATGCGTACATTTGTTAATAGCTATATATCTATCTATCTGTATATATATATGTATATATATACATATATATATATATAGTTTTATACACATATATATATATATATATACACACACACATATATATATCATTAAATAAAATAGACGGTTTTGTATATCTTTTATATTTTCGATCCTTTCACACTTCTGAATAATAGTCTTCTCTTTTGACGGGAACTGGCTGATGTAGTCATCATGTTAATCTTAGGTCCAAGTACTTTCGAATCCTTAAGGATTCGTCGTCAGGGATACATTAATCTAACATCTGATTACATCAGCTATTTCCCGCCAGACTTTAGGATTGTTATTCGGAAGGTGAAAAAAGTCGAAACTAGAATTAATGGATAAAAAAACGTCTATTTTATTTTTATTTAATTATTTAATAAAATATGCCATAGAGAGAAATTTTTGCCTAAATATATATGTATATATATATATATTGTGAGTATATATATATATATATATATATATATATATATATATATATATATATATATATATATATATATATACAGATATGAGTAAAAATATTTAAGATTATAATATATGTATGTATATTTAATTTTCGGCAAGTAAATTATTAAGCATGAATAAGGCATGTACAAATCAATATAATTATAAACATAATATATTCAAGATCATTGCTATATAATAGATAATATGTTTGCATGTATCAGTATGTACATCATGTAAGTGTTAGGGTAAACCCCAATAAAATGTATGTATATACCAGTAAGACTCAACAAAAGTATATTTGGGAATACATAATTGTTCATATAGAAATTGGAGGTGGGAATGAAATTAATTTTAGTTAGACTGACCTAATTAAATATACCAAATATAATTTAACATGAGTACAGTTAAATGCATTTTTAATCATCACAATAAAATTTCACAAAATATAATTAACTCATTAAAATAAGGTATGGATGTAACAAAGAATATTTCGAACGTTTAATTGCGGTCCTTATACTGAAATTGCAATATAGATAGCTGGGAAATAAATAAATATTCTTTTAAAGCGAAGAAACAGGATTATTAAATCTAACTAAATCATATCGAACAATAAATGTTTGTTTGGACATAATTATATTTCTAATATGAAAATTGATTCAGTGTAATAATTAGGCTATTTTAAGCTTTTTTAACTAAGAAAAAGGTTAACACGATTTAAGAATAAGAATTTAGTTTCGTATAAAACCAAAAACTCCGATATACCGCTTGTAGATGTAAGCATAAAGTAAATAAGTTAAACAATAATTAATATTTATTTTGAAATAAAAACAAATACATTGTTTTAACATAAATGTTTAGTGTTGATTGAAACAATACAGACACGTTATAAAACGTATGTAAAACAACACGGAAACGTTATAAAACGTATGTTATAAACATATGTAAAATAATGTTTGATTAATTTTTCCATTAAGTTACCTATGATGCGATAACATACCATATGTTGCAAATATTTATGTGATCATACCTATTAATGTTTCCTTTCTTTTTAAAGGAAAAAAATGCAATTTTCTGATGAGTCAAGCTAGATTAAATTAATCTTGACATAGAACACACAACTCTATATGCGTTATGATACAGGTGTTCTAAAACGGTTCGGATACGTTGGCATGTTGGAATAAATACATTGTAAGATGAATATATTTTGGAATTTTGAATTTAGCTGTGTTGTCATCCATGCATACACACAGAAACACACAAGCACACATATACTACCGTTATTTAAATTTATAATTATTTAAGATTATATAATTATAATGAAAATAATAAACTTTTTAAAATGGCGCTATAACGTAACAGAAACAAAACTGATTATGTAAACCTGTGCACACATGGACAAGTATTTGTATGTTTATTTTAAGGATTAAAATCTTATATATTTCACCAAATAAACGTCCATGTAAAAAAAAAACAAATGTACACATAGAAATATAACGTTATATGTATAAATATATATATATATATATATACATATATATATATACACACATATACATATATATATGCATATATATATATATATATATATATATATATATATATATATGTGTATAATGGATTGTGATGGGACGATTCCAATATTTTCCCGATTCTGATACATTTACCGATTCGGTGCTAAGTTCCCGATTTCGATAGAATTACCGATTCTGTTTCCGATTTTTCATACATTTTTAAATATTTAACTATAGAATTGTTATTTTCCCCGATTTCTGATAAAAAAAATACACATTAAATGTGCAGATATTTTTCTAAACGTAAAATTACACTTGAGGATGATCCATCGATTTTAACTTTATTGGTATTTTAAAATGAATAAATTTTTATTATCATATTATTATTATTATTATTATTATTATTATTATTATTATTATTAGTAGTAGTAGTAGTAGTAGTAGTAGTAGTAGTAGTAGTAGTATTTCAATTACTATTATTACAAGCAATGCAAGATTTTACTTTTAAAAAATCAAATGAAAAATGACAATTAGAAGAAACGTTTTGGCATCGGAAAATAGGCACTATTTTTTTCGAATCCGATACTGATTCCGATGCCTTCAAATTTGTCGATTTTTCTGATGCCCGATTCCGATTAATTGTCCCAACACTCATAATATAATTAAACACACGTATAAGGCTTTACATATATATATATATATATATATATATATATATATATATATATATATATATATGTGTGTGTGTGTGTATATATGTATATATATGTATATGTATGTATATATGTATGTATATACATACATATATATATATATATATATATATGTATATGTATGTGTCTGTATCTGTGTATCTATGTATACATGCTAACATTATAAACATAGTAGGTTATTCTGGTATGTTATCGCATCATATTGGTTTTCTACCCAATTAAAATGGGAAAAATTCTAACTTGTTGACTTTATATATGCTTTATGCCAAACTTCTACATTAACTGTGGCACTGTGGAGACTGATCTATATTAATTTCTACTAATCCTTGAACGTATATCGGATATCATGATAGTCACTACGCTTCCATCTTAATAAAATTCAATGCAAAATCTTAGCCACATCCTACCAGTAGTTTCTTAGTAAAGCTGTAACATACCAACGGATAGACTAAAAGAAATATATATATATATATATATATATATATATATATATATATATATATATATATATATATATATATGCGTGTGTGCGTGTGTGCATGTGTGTTATTGTATGTACATAAATCTATATGATTATTTAAGGGATGTGATCTATCAAATTGGTGGGGTATCGGTGGTTGATTTTCGATTAATTACCGTCTGCTCTGAAATTGTTGACTTTATTATTTTGTTATTTTTTTTAATTCTACCATGGTGTCAGACCCCAAAGGCGTTAACGGTTTATTCATTTCTACTGGTTATATTTCTCTTTCATGTTTTCTAAGAAAGATAAAACACAGCATTGCCGCATTGTCTCTGCACGAACGGATTACCCTTTGATTGTTCAACTGTAGACTGGTGGATGGGGAAAGCATATCCCAGGGGACTACTAGAAAATGTAAAACCCAATAGGATGCTGTCGATCAATCATAGTCACGATTTGGATTTTTTTTTTTTTTTGAGGCAGTTGAGCTACAAATACCGAATCGTTTTCTTCCTTATTTTCCCTGTTGATATTCTATATCTTGTTAACATAATCCATACAGGTAGACATATTTGCATCTGTTTTTGCATAATTGTGAATTATTATCTAATGGAAAAGGAGACCAGTGTGCTCTCCTTGGTTTTGTATTATCGAAAACTTTTGTAAATTCTTATTAATTTCATCGTTGCTGTTCATTACCTGAAAATATGTGGTTAGTTGTGTAATCACTGGAAACAACGAATAATATTCCGGACACGTTTGTGTACGACAGGATAACAACTCTCGTGTCAAGCTTGACTTTTTGACCATCTTTTGTCGTATTAAGGAACTAGTAGAACAAAAAGAATATTCTTTGATATTCATCTACAACGTTTCAAATATTATAATAATAGGAAAAAATTAGGATTAAAACTAACTGTAAGGTAGTTGCATAATTAGAGTATGTATTTATGTATACAATATAGTTTTATATGTTGTTCCTTGTATACTCAATAACTCATTATTTTTATTGCGAACTAATTTTCTTTGGAATAATTCCCCCATATATGTAGCATTCCTTTCAAATGTTGAGAGAAATAGATTCACACAAACGTGTATTCTATTTCATGAAGTAAAAAGATATCAAGTCTATAGGCAGTCAAATAGGAAACAAAGATCTGTTCTTATGTGGATGCGTTTCAGAAATAGAACAACCTTATACACCTACAAACCTACATACGAACATCGGTGCTTGTCACACACTGATATCTGTGAACAGTCAACTTCGTCCAAGACGAAAGAATCAACATGATACACCAGTAACCGGGCCTCGAGCCAACACGGAACACTGTCTATTTCATCTATCGATTTCCTCAAAATTTCGGCTTTATTAGAGAACGGACGTCAAGTTGGCACGGCCGTTCTTTTATCCGCTTCACCTAGGGGCTTAATCGAGAAAGATTTTTATCAGATAGACGACAAAGTGTAGACACACGATGTAACAGGACACGTCTTGCTCGACTCGTCCAATACTATTGAGTTCGAAATGATAAAAATCATACCGACTCAGTAACAGCTCGGGTGTATAAGAATCTGAAGACTATTACTCGGGTAATATCGAAAAATAGTGAGACCTGAGGAAATTCCACAGTAGTATATATTATCTTCTGTATGTTGCTGTCATGCTGTAAACCAAATGGGGTATTGTACCGCAGCTGTTAGAAATGAAACCTACCCATCTATGTCGTTAAGAAGTTTTTAAACGAAATATGATTATGGTGTTTTATCTCCCCCTTAATCCTCTGAAATATTATATGGCGTATACCTAATCTATGGGGAGCCATATACAGAATACAGAAATATAATCTTGTTATGCCATTATTGAATAAAATATATTATAGACTTGATTTTCTTTTTAGTTAGAGACAATGACAATGAATTTGAGTTCGAGTTTCATGTTCACGACAACAGTGGCCTCAAATAAAATGTAATAAATTATTATTTTTTTAAATTTCATCTTCGCAGTCGAGTTGTCTTCTCTTGTAAAATTTGTGTTAACGGTATTATCTGCATACGAATATATATTGCTTCAGCATATTTTATATAAATGTTATATTTTATATATGCGTTAGACTCTTCTTGTCTGCCTATCCATAAAATTCAAGTTGGGTATATTGTTTCACTAAAACGTAATAATTTTAAAGGTTTTAACAAAACGTTGGTGTTCATTATGATAATATCACCGACAAGTATGTATATTATTTTATTTGAGATGAAGATTGATTGTATTATTTTAATGAGTCTTACAAGAATACTTATTTCGACTGTTTTTTTTTTTCATAGCGCTTTATCCGATGTAATTTCGAATATTTCAAGCACATATTTTACTGGAGAATAATGAATATGTGTATTATTTAAATCACTTCTAATCTAATTGCTATTTCAACAACGTTTCACTCGCTATAACTTCCGGCCTGGGGATTGAACATTTGTATTGTTTGTGGTCAGTCCGCTTAAAAATCTAAGCTTGGTTTTTATACAACCGTTTCGACTCATAACCCCCTATCCCTATCCCCCAATATACCAAGCTATTTTTTTTCATAATTAGATAACTATTAGCAGAATTGGAAATATTTATGTTAATATCGAGAAGTAAAACGTATTTAATCTACAGCGATTTATTGTTTCCCTTCCAATCAGTGAATAGTTTTCGGATAAAAGTGTTTAAGAAACAACATAACTTACCACTTCTATTTTGTCAAGTCTCACTGCATGAGGAAAATCTATCAAGAAGTATTCAATAATGTATACGATTTCCAAATTCGATTAAAACGTTCCTAAATATCGATTAGAAAGATCACAAGTTCAGAAAGATTCTGCAATAACATCTTGCAGGATTAATGATTAATTCGGCGATAAGCAACCAGTAAGCTGAAATTGCTATAAAGCGAGAAAGAGAGATAGATAGATAGATAGAGAGAGAGAGAGAGAGAGAGAGTTAGTAAACCTTGTTGCTAAAACCTTAATTATATTACAATGGCTTAGCCAATCTAAACGCGTGCTCTCTTTTACACTGAGTCTAGTAAACACTCCTTATTTATTCTAGCTTTTTTTTTACATTGGAAAACTAATTAATTCATAGTGATCGGTTAACAAAGACAAAAATACTGATTCATATTATGATATAAATACTGTCATTCTAATAATATTTACGATTTGTTCACTCACTTCACAGGCGTCCTCTGTCACAATACAGCAGGGGCGTTGCTTTTCCACCATTCGCGAGGATTTTCGGAAACATTGTTGTCCTAGACACTATCCTCGAGTGTCCAAGGTCTCTCTTTACAGGGGTTTCACAGAAAAAAAATGACACAAGGATACTTCTCCCTAGAAGTAAATCCTAAATAAATTTTAAAAATCACATACTATCGCTTCCCAAAGAAGATCTCACTATAGTTAAGTCATATTACCTTTTATGAGGAATGGTTTACCTTCTCAAAGTGATGTTACTTCAAGTAATACCACGAAGCTGGATACTCTATCAGACTAGATAAATTTTAGTCCTGGAATCCAGTAAGACCAGGAGACCAAATATATAACACAACGTATGAAAATTGTTCACTGGGAAGAAGGCAATTATGTTCTCAATTTGTTTACTAACTCATTGTTTTCGAGATAAAGAACTTTAACGGAACATTCCAATATCTATGTATCTCATGTAGATGTTAAGTGTAAGCTCCAGGTAGTGGGGCACTTCATTTCTGAGAACTTCGACTGAAGTAAAGTAAAACAAAAAATAGAATCCAGGGATACGGTTGCACTAGGATACGTTTTTTCAGTTACGATGAAGAATGCGATGTTTTCAGGCCCCTGATTATGGTAGTCTCCTCGCCTTATGGTGTTATTATAATGATTTTTATTATATACATGTGTATTATATACTATATTGTATTTTCTTATTAATTTTTAATGCTGTATCCCGGGGTTCTACTGTATATTAATCGTAGCAATGTATTCTAGTTATTACATCTACTAACAAGTGTAGATCAGTGTCTAGAAATAGGTTTCTCTTTATTGTGTCCCACTAACGGTCACATGAAAAATATCCTTATTTTAAAATCTATTAAGTGAAACATTAAACGACTTGATTTGTAGGTTATTAAGCGGTTCACATAATTTAACTTAGAATTACTAAAAACCATTGATTTTGTTTTAAAACTGAATGTCGTGTTCTTTTGATTATCTATCTATGCATATCTATACTCCTATAAATTCGTTTTTCTTTTGTGCGTATTGATATTCATATTACATCCCCGCTTTTCTATTTATTTAAAAAGAAAATACAATTTTCTCATATATGGGTTGTGGAATTGCATTCACTAGCAAAAGATCTAGCTGATTTGCATATTATTTTAAACATTCATTTTAATTAACCTATTAGTTTTTTTTCGGTTTTCTTATGGGATGATCATCTAGAGTTAACTATTACGTGTAATTATATTCCTGCAAATATTCTACTTTATTTATACTTCCATAATATTTGCGTAAAAAGTTTACAGTTAACACAAAATTGTTTTCGTATATATTTATGTATATGTACATATTTTTGTTTAATCTATCTCTCTCTCTCTCTCTCTCTCTCTATATATATATATATATATATATATATATATATAAGTGAACGTGTCTGTGTGTATATGTGTGTGTACATTTCCCTACGCAATAACTCTGTCAATTGAAAGAGTACAGACTCGAAATTTGATATACCAAGTCCGAAGATACGGGAAAATATTTGTGATTGGTGTTCGGCCAGAAATTTAGCTGTTAACGTGTCAATGTTCAACGATATGCCCTTTAAGAACTCTACTAAACACCTCCGACACTTTTGGGTCTAAACACTTGAAATTTTAGATAACGGTTCCTTGGACATGAATCTAACTTAATAACTCAGTTTGAGCCCAAAACCAAAAAGATTTAGGGGTCATAATAGGGGTCAAATTTAAAAGAAATTACCGCTTACTTATTACTTAGAGAGAAAGAGAGAGAGAGCGAGCGAGAGAGAGGGAGCGTGGCATATAGATAGATACATTATATACATAAATAGATAATATGGCCTAGCACGTTCTAGCCTCAATCCCAAACCATACAAAGAATATTACTCACTTTTTTTTAATACAGCAACATTTATTTGTTTATTCTCACGTCCCGCGTGACTTTTCGATGTCTGTGATATTTACCACGTGATCGTCGGCGCTCGATTGCCAATAGATAGATAAGAATCTTCTATTCTACTCGGAAGCAATATTTAAATATATGCGCCCAACATGGCTTTTAAGCGAGACAGATTAAAATATATTTCGAGACTGTCTTAAAATGATCGCTTGCTATTTCGTCAAAAAATAGAACCACACGAGATAAATAATCACAGGAGATGGTGCAAGTAACCTCACGACCGGCGTACGTTTTCATATCGCTGAGCGACCTTTTTCTTCCTAACTGATTCCCCAGGGTATCATTATTATCTCATTCCGTGACAGCTCTTTCAGATTAAGTAATTGGTGAAAACCAACAATTTCAGAAATTTGGAAGTCGAAGCTATCTATGATGTTATGCTAAATCTGCGCCATCCACTCGAGGGGTGCGCCATTAAGAAAGAGAAAACTAAAAGACGGTATCCACTAACAAGGTGCTAGCGGAAATCAGTATATCGCCCTGTGGCAGGGAAAATAGATAATAGATTTGTCATAATTTTATTAAGAATGATTTAATTATGTATTATAAATATATTCATGAATAGTCCGTTTGAGAAAAATGAGAAATACTTAAAGATACGCAGTGAAATATCTACAAGAGGCTTCGTCAACCAGGCTTCAGATTTGAATAGATTTTTTTTTTATCCATCACGTTTCAATATAAAACATTTTGAATACCTAAGCCTACATACTGAATGGACGTATCTTTATTTTTTGTATATAGTAGTCGCTGATAAATGTCGAGGGGGCACGCGATTTAAGATTAATTAGTTAGGGTTAATAAGTGGCAGGTGATCTAACACCGTATGAATCAGTGATGATCCAAAATTGGATGAGTTATTTTTTTTATTTTAAAGGTGGATCAAGTGATTTTTTATGTTGGACTAAGGGAAACAGAAAGATTTTGCTCATTGGAAGTATTGACATATATAGTAGTGTCGTCTGCATAAGAATAAGATTTGGGAAATTATTGATGGAAAGCATGAAGATAATTAGGCCAAGGATTGACCTCTGATAAAAACCCTCGTTTTATACGTGCTGCTGATTCTGCACATCAACGACTATTTCATATACCTCCCAGACAGAAAGGATTAAATAGTTCAGACGACCTTTTTAGATATTCTTTAAGGAACCTCTCATTGTTAATCTGTCTGCTACGTTGGATGTAAGATGTTGTTTGCCAGAAATCTGCAGTTTAAAATATATGTTGGTCTATCACGCATCTGTTGGCATTATATCTTTTTTAGTGATGGGATAATATCAACATTTTTCCGATACGTATGCAATTACCGATCCTTATATACCCTCCCGATTCCGATACACTTATCGTTTCCGATTGTGATTTTTAAAAATTTAAATATTTATTCATAGAATGGCGTGTTTATTTCTTTTTATATAATTTTCAGTTTACCGTAAAATCACATGTAATATGTAGATATATTTCCACAGAGGTAAACGCATTTTGGTAGATGCGTGTTTTTTAGGGGTTCTTGTGTCACTTGTAATTAAAAATAAGAAAATATTCTTTCATTTTAAGTACAAACGATGAAAACTAAAACTTTAAACAAAATCGAACAAAAAATAAATAAAACAAGAATTATAAGAATCGTTTAGTGCATCGCAAAATATGCACATTTTTCGATTATGATACCGATTCCGATACTCACACAAAGTAGGAGTTTTTCGATTCCGCTTTCGATTAATCGTCCCAATCCTCATATTTTTCGGCTTGTCATACTAAACTTTCGTTTTTTTTTTATTATCAGTTTCTTTGGTTTGTAATTTGATTAAAGTTATGCCATTTTCAAGATTACCATGACGACAAATTTGATCTGCCATACATGATTTTCAGTAATAATTATTAAGAATTAGTTAACAATCGAAAAAACTGATTCCCTAAATGAAATTTGAAATAATATATATTACGGTATGACACAATTTCACATTAAATGCATTCGTCGTATGTTTATATTTTTAAGTTGCATATAATTCATAATATGCTTTGCCAGGCTTCAATTTGAAATAGCAGTTTTTGTCAGTCTGTCAAAGTTAAGCTTGTAATGTTAGAGGTGGAGTGTCTTGAAAATCTGGGGATATTGTTTATCACTGGGGCTATGACAACAGCATATTCTTTTCGTTTTTTCTCACTCTCAATTACATATCCGACAAGGTTAGACACAGTTAATCAACCAAGAAACAAATCACTATATAATAAAAAAAAACATAAAATATATCATGAGATAGACACTCGAGAGTCAAAACAATGAAAATAATATGCGGTTGTCATAGCCCTAGTTATCACTAAGACTCCATGAAAAAAGCATCTATTGTTGTTAGTGACTAATCTTTGACTTGAATGAGAAGACCTAGTAAGAGAATAAAGATAATAATGATAATATTAATAATAATAATAATAAGAAGAAGAAGAAGAAGAAGACGAAGAAGAAGACGAAGAAGAAGAAGAAGAAGAAGAAGTAGAAGAATATTAATAACATTAATATTAATACGAAGTTTAAAGCATTCAAATAAAATACGAACAATTATTTACAAGAAGCACTAAGGAGAAGAATCAGAAAGTGATGATGAAAGTTATTTAAGCAATTATATACAATATAGCAGGAGAAAAATTTAGAAAAGGAAGCTAAATTTACAGGAGAAAAATATTAAACAAAATGAAAAAGAAGAGAAATGGAAATCCAGAGACCAGCAAAAGAACGAAAACAATTTAAACATAGTACGATGAAACAGTGAAGATATGATCCGACACCTTTTTTCAACGCCTCTCGCATAAGTCACGTGACATCGCTATCAGTGCAAGATTCAGACTGAGGCTGATGAGACAAACGGGCCTTCCGGAAAAAAAAATGTCTGAATAATTTTCTGTTCGTTTCATTCGTTTATTTCATTCTCCTTTTTATGGGCATCGCTTTTGGGTTTTAAATTATGTATTCTTTCGGCATTTTTCTGTTAATTTCTGAAATCCTGAATTATGTGGGTATTTTTTTCGTTCGGCTTCATTTCTTCATAGCAGTTTTTGGTAGTTACTTTTAGCTTCTTCACCTACTCTACATTTTTTATGTATTGGCTTATGGAAAGACCCGACGAGAACAAGCAACCATTAACGATACCTAACACCACCTTATCTTCTTAATTCATATGTTTTACATTCTCAAATATTAAAGTTTGAGTCCAGAACTCAAACTGTTACCTGTATTCCTTGCATGGTAATATCGTGATATATACTGGATTATATTTCAGGTAACGCATAGTCTTTGAAGCACACCACGCTTTCCTTTTATATCCATGAGACGTCTTATGTATTTTTGCAAACATCCCTGAAATGCCTAATTTACTCGTACTATTTATACACTAGCAAGTCAACCAGACGTTTCTAAAAGTGTAACAAATTTTCATTAAAATTTCTCTCTCTTCTAATGTTTCCCCTTCCCCCAATACCTCTCTCTTCCTTGCTCATATTTTCATATTAGACATGCACAAACTCACATACACACATACAATTCGAGAAATGAGTCTGCAAAACTGGATTAATTCGATCAAAATATCTGTTATATCCCTATTTTGTACATTAAAAGTTTTACCTAGATCCGTACATTAAATTTTACATAGATATATAGGCACAGAGAAAACAGTTATTTTTATAATATATATCTGGAATATATATCAGTTAATATCTTATATCTTTATAATAGAGTGGCGTGGTTCTCAATTGATTAACTGTGTCTAACAATTTCGGATATATACTCGAGAGTCAAAACAATAAAAGGAATATTCGCTTGTTATACCCCTGGTTATCAACTTCTGTCCTTCTTTATAATATATACTGGGTCTACCGATTACCGAAGACGCAACGTCAAAAAGAATTAAATAAAATAAAAAATAAAAATTATCTCGCTTCTGGGCCGTATGTGAAATTAAATGTACCTTCTTGATCTTTTGTCTATGATCCAAGCTTAGTAGATCTTCTGTCTAAAAAGGGTATTATAATATCGTGTGGTTTCTATTCGCGCAGGTCGTACATAGAATGGAATTATGTCACACCCTCCGATAAGCTTATCGAAGATAAACCGCTGTAACATGACATATTCTGACACTACATGAACCAGATTGCCTGGATAGATACATTTATAGAGCTACATCGCAGCGTTTTCATTCATGCTCAATATCCACAAAATGCCTAGCAAAAATATATTACTTATTACTTATCCGCTGTGGAATTTCCACCGATCTCACTATCATATGTAAAACCCATATGCATATTGTTTGTGTATAGACTACATAGAATTAGTTTCTCATGGTAGATGCTCAACCGAATTTCAATCCGTGTAAAATATTAATAGTAAGAACCTGTCTACCTACAGCCACAAGAAAGGACATTATCTTCGCTGTCACTGTATAAAACAAATAGAACTTGCACAATATACTTTTAGTTGTGCATCAAGTCTTTTAAGGACGATACCTCGAGTTTACTTCTTGTCTTCATGTGTAATACTAACAAACACCTGTTGAGTCGTTATCTAAGATAATATATTTCTCTGAAGTAATGGTCTGCCCATTCTACGCATTTTTTCCGTCTTTATACAGTGTAGATCATCGTTCCATATGTCTATAGTTCTCATCTTGAGAGGAGGTGACTATTAATACATAAAATAAAAATAAAGTAAAAATTAAAAAAAATGTAATGAGTTCTTAATATTCGTAGCTGCGTCAACTATTAATCATAAGGTAATTATCTTCACCGAGAATTTCTATAGGATATGTTTCGTAGTCCGAGGCCAACAAAATTCAGATAGTAAAGATTATCCCCCCTTAGTAAATAATGAAAAAATTAGCACCATTATAATCTGATTTGCCTTGAAAACTCAAATTTGTATCCACCGCTTTAGATGATAATATGTATGTATTGTCCAAAGTCATCTCTTTGTTGATTTTTATCAGTTGCCCCTCTTTTGCAATTATGTACTGTATCTGTATCATCATTTTATGATTCGACAAAGATAGTCATCAGAAAAGTTGTGTGTTTTAGACTTCATGTTTGAATTAAGTTGTTCGATTTGTCAGAATAATAAGACCAACTCTATTAACACTGCAAACTAGAATTTTTCTTTCATACAAACCTCATTGCAAACGCTGGGTCAATTATTTACAGTTTCTAGTAGTTTCATAGATTGCTTCAAATTCCACGGAAACGTCTTTAAATGCTGAAAATTCTATCACAAGTCTTATGAAAATACACTCGATTAGTGCTTAGAATCTTTGTAATGGAGAAACAACAATGTAAGTAACGATTTATTTAACATGAAATGTAATGCAGTTCATAGTAAAATCGCAGTTTTCTGCCTTATTAAACGGCACTCATGTATAGCGCGGTATTTAAAATCGCTTTGCCTATTGATTTATGCAAGATTGGATGCAATGGCTGTCGTCTGTTCTATACGCAAAAGTAAGTTGATCTCTTTTTATTATCGAGAATGATATTTTGAGACTGTCGTTGGAAGTTTTAACATATTTTTTTACCGCCATTGTCTCAATTTTAGCATAAATCTAAGCGTTTCTTATTTTTCTTACAATAGTGTTCTTTTAGGACGTCCTCAGACATTCCTAGTTATGAAAGTTCGCTCTGAATTTATGTAGTTTGTATATATGTTCTCTCTCTCTCTCTCTCTCTATATATATATATATATATGTATGCATATATATGCATATATGCACACGCACATATATATGCATATACACATTACCTATGCATGCGTATGTATATGTGTGTATATATGTGTGTTTGTGTGTTGCAGCCCCATGACCAAAGCAAATATTATGAGAATTTGTGTTCATTTTTCCAGTTTTATTTGCGGCGCATGGCTTTTTTTTTTCTTTACCATCTTACGTACGTTTCGCAACCCATGATAAAAAAAATCTATTGATTTTCCTTCTATTTAACTTATCTGCAGACGATGGAATACTAATAAGAATAGGCACACTAATTATGCATACAGAAAGGCATTACCTAACAACAAGATTTATGTAGTCGCTCACAGGTTAGCGACCACCGCTCTTAATTTAACAACAAAAACAAAAGCAAAAATAACTCTATAGTTATGTAGATTAATCATAACGGAACGATCTCTGTATAACTAATTATTTCAGCCTCTACATTCAGGGACCGTTTATGAAGATACTTTCAGTAATGCATCTGATGACCACCCCGAACGAAGCCTCCCAGCTTTCAATGTTAGCGCTAAAGATGAATGTGAACATTATCATTAGTTTCTAGTGTTATAACGTTTGAGATATGATTTTTGGATTCAAGTAAATTATTCATAGAATTGTGTCCCGTTACTTCTCAGACATAATTTGTATGTATCGGGGTTATTTATTACAGCTCTATTTCCCCTTGGGGCAAGATTAGCCAATTAGCGTTAGGAAGTGAATATATATTATACATCCAGCCAGCGTTTCCTGAGTGGAGGATGGGTGATCATTAACTAGGCCCATTCTTCTCTCATTAACACATTTGTCATCCCATTGGAAGGATATATTAGTTATTTTTCTCTTGTTCTTTACGTTCATGTTTCAACAAAAAAAAAAATCCATCGCACAATTATTTGTTGACTCAACCTGCATTTTGCGCGTCAACGCGAAGTAGGTAAACACAGAGAGAAGTCGCATCGGAACGCAGATGCAATTAGATTGGTCGAGCGAGTAGGGGTTTAATCACGTAAATTCCGACACCTTCTGCGTGAGGCGAATGGATTCCTTGTATCGTGATTCACATCCAACGGCTCTTGTAGCCTTACTCTTATAGTCGTTTCCGTAGTAGTTAAACTTATGAAAAAAAAGCATCGTTATAGACAATTTACATTATCTATCCAACCGATACGTCCTGCCGTTCATTCTTGTTTCAAAGATTGTAGACGTGATGAAATACAGCACTAATGAGTACGTGACTAAATATGCAGCAATAATATAAATTTTCTAAACATATTACTTGCAAAAGTAATAAGATTTGAATGACTACCTTTTGGAAAATATATCACAGACTGAGAAAACTGAATATTTTGAACTTGGAAAATTATCATACTACACTATATGTGTGTGCATACGTAGGTATACGTGCCTGTAGACATGTGTATAGACACATATTGCAAATAACAATTAAAATGAATATGTTTAACCGGCAACTAACATTTTGTACGTATAGCTTCCTTCCATATGGCAATTCTGACGCAAGTGAGCACAATGCAAAAACAAATTATAAAACGAATTCGCTTCACCTTCTGTCCTCCCTCCATTGTGTTTTATTCTATAAATTTAATTATGCATAAGTTTCTTTCGTTTTTTCTTTCATTTTCCCCTTCAGTTCATACGTGCTTTCTTTCTTTTTTACTCTCTGTTTCACTTTCTTCAATGTCATTATATTTCCTTACTCATCGTAATTTCGTGTACAATTGCATTCGTATTTTCCATCTTTCTTTTCTACTTTTATTTATTCTTGCTTTATAATTACTGTCTTCGAATTCTATCGTTTTGCTAAGAATCTCTATTCATTTCTTTCGTGTTACACCCTTGGTCTTACTACTTCTAAAGATGTCTTCTTTCTTCAATCCCTAATTTTCTCCCAAAGTTAGAACCTCTGCAAGTAACTCCTACTCCTTATCCCCCGACACATTATATCATTCATCTCCTACTCCCCGGCGTTCATGTCTGTACTATGTTCATTATCGAGTCGACATCCCACCAACTCCTAACTCACTCCGCCACTCGGCTCTCCTTATCTTACCGTGCTTCCCATTTTTGCTTTCTAGTTTTCTTTGTCTCCGTATAACAACACTTTCGTTAACACAAATGCTAACAGACTTACATGGCAAGTCATGAACACAATGGCAGATTGACAGGGGTTGTGGAATGTAGACTTATACATGCAGGAACTTTTAAGACTTTAAATTCCTTGAGAAATACATGTGTTAGCATACATACACTCGCATTTACAACTTGCGCACACACACACACACACACACACACACACATATATATATATATATACACACACGTTTGTGTGAATTTACACATACACACAGACACACACATATACATTTATATATATATAAATATATATATATATATATATATATATATATATATATATATATATATATACACACAATGATGTATGTATGTATATAATAGTATCGGCACGGACGTATGCTCCTCTTCAATTTAACTGATAGATCCATAGAGAGATTCGTGTGGTAGATATATGTTTGTGTGTGTATGAATGCAGCTACTCTGCGTACAAAATGCCCATTAATGTTCTCACCTACTTATAAACACACACACACACACACACACACATATACGTATGCAATATGTGTATATCAGTGTAGATATTTGTATGTAATATAATAAATTTTATTCTTGAAATTAAATACTTGTGAAACAGTATGCAGTCTCATAAATGAAAAAAAACCCTGTGATATACAGAATAATTTCTGCTCCTTATCTATCTATCTATCTATATATATATATATGTGTGTGTGGGGTATATATATATATATATATATATATATATATATATATATATATATATATATATATATATGGTAAAGCTGGTAATTAGTAAAATACCTGAGGATAGTGCTCAATACTATTGCAGAGCAAATATGCGTTTTAATTTTTATTACCCTTTTATCTGTTCGGTTACATATGTTTCGGATGTTGGACCAGGTTTCCGATCGAACAGCCTCGTCACACCTTACAGAAATGGTTGTTAGTAATTGTAAGAAGGGTTTTAGAAGAAATACGAGAAAAAAAAGGGTGGTAGGAGATAATAAGTAGGAGAGAGATGGGTATCGACAATATTTCAGTTTTGAAGGTTAAAATACATTAATGTGTTGTGTGTGATTCAGGTAGGCGTCGGTGGGGATATGCGGATATATGGAGGGGGAGGGGAGAGATGGTGCTAAAGACAAAAGAGAGGGGGCAAGGTGAGGAGGTGGAGGAGTTTTAATTTTTAGGTTTTAAATTTTGACTGCTTTTTGCTTGTTCAGCTACGTATATGAAGTAGATGAGAGAGAGAGAGGGAGAGAGAGAAAGAGAGAGAGAACGGGTTTTTGTAGGTGTCATGTGTTTGACAAGTACAAGGTTCCATTTAAAATTTTCGTAGTCGCTATGAGTCGACTTGTTTATTTCAGTTGACAATGAGTTGTTTTTAGGTAATAAGGGATATATACATACGCTAACGCACGCGAAAATACGCATATATATATATATATATATATATTTAAAGGAGATTAGAATAATAGTCTAAAGAGCTAAGTGTATTTTAATGTAATAGTGAAATTACTAGTTTAATTAAAATACAGGAAATGCTCGTTGTAATTTAGATATATAATAAGCTCGATAGTTAAATGCCCTAGAGCTAATTCAATATTAAGTAATGTGATTTATAATTTAAAAATTAAAAATTTTTTTAAAATTTTAAAATCAAATTTTAATTAAATTAAAAATCAGTTTCATAAGAAGGAACAACAACAAAGTCAATTATCTGTACGATCGTTTAGGAAATCCGTGCTTTTTATTTGTGGTATACATGAAGTCACGTAGAACAATTATACATAGTTTTTTTGGTAAGCGCGGTCTCCTCATCAGCAAATTTAGGAGGGTTTCTATTGAATTGAAAAGACACCAAAAATAAACCTAGCATTAAAAGTAAGGCAGATGAATCTTTTAGTTTTTCTAAATATATATATATATATATATATATATATATATATATATATATATATATATATATATATATGCATCCATATGCACATTTCTACAAATTCCTATACAGACATGTACGCACATACACATATATATATATAAACAATGTATATGCAGACATACGTGCATCTATATGCAGACATAAACACGCATACACACGTCCCATACACATATACATATTCACATATACACATACACACACATATATGTATACACACAGACACCTACATATATACATATAGGTGGAGCTATAGATCTCCAGTAAATAGTAGATGTACATATACATGTACTCACACCCATGCATATCAATTTCTTCAATTATGACACGTTTTTTACACTTCTTTCTGCTGATTATGAGAGTCAAACCTAGTGGAGAAGGTACTATTTGCTCAATTTGCTAAACATTGGTCCCAAAATCACTTTATATATGTAATATTTTATAACATTATTTCTATTTATATATATTTTATATGTATTTATGTATATATATATATATGTATTATTATATATATGTTTCTTCGTACATGAATATATATATATATATATATACATATGCATACATGTTTATATGTAGATATCACCAGATATGTGCATATATATATATATATATATATATATATATATATATATATATATATATATTGTATTCATCTGTATATATATGCATATAAATATAAACGCACATACACCCTCACATATATGTACATTTCTACGTATATATTTATGCATATACATATGCATATATATTTATATGTATAAATCCCCAGATATATACATACACACACACACATATATATAAATATATATACATATATATGTATATATACATCTTGCATTCATTTATATATATATATACATATCAATACAAATACACACACACGCACACACCCACACGCGAACACACACACAAACACACACCCATGTATATATATATATATATATGTATAGATATGTATATATATATATATATATATATATATATATCAACAGGCAGTTAGTTTGATAGACTGTTACCAATGTTTTAGGCATGAATGTTTCGCAAAAGCAATTGTGTAATATAAAACAGCATTAATCATCCGATCGTAAACAGTCATTATAGGATCATAACTGTATTAACATGTGTTGAAATTCTTAAAATCAACATAATTTAGTGTAATTAAGCAACCATTTAAATGTCATTATCGCCAGATTTAAGGAATATTATCAGTGTCCAAACTATATCATGTCCTTTCCTGGACGAACTTCTGAGAAAATCTATACTAAGCCTGCATTGATGGTCAGTCATAAAACGTTTGTGTTACATTTAATTTAATGTCTTTTATTTTTAGCAAGCATATAAAGATAACTTTAATAGGCATTGCACTTAAAGGGACGGACACAATCACAATTCTTACTATTTTCTTTGATTCTTTCGAAATCTGTATAATTTTCCACCCTTGTTCTTTTTTAAGCCGAAACAGGAAACAAGAATTTGATGAAAAGGACGTCTCTGATTTGTGTATTTATTAGTTTATATCTTATATATTTGTTTGTGCATAAATCATACTGAAGATATTATTATATATAATTCATAAGATTAGCAGTAACGAAGTAAACTACGAGATTTTAATTTAAGACGGTAACAGAATGCTGAATTCTTTGCTTTTGAAGATAACCACATATATATATATGTATATATATATCTTTATATATATATATATCTTTATATATATCTCTCTTTAAATATATCTCTTTTTATATATATATATATCTTTATATATATATATATATATATATATATATATATATATATATATATATATGAACAAATGATTAAAACATGTTAAAAGACATCTTGAAAAAGAGTAGGAAACATATTCAATTTTAAAAAGGAAGCACAAGATAAGTGGATAGTCCTTAATCCGCGGAGTTTCGAAAAAATACTCTCCTTCTCATCAGAGGGCAGGAATTAGCAAAACGCGGGATCAGATTTTGCATGTAAAGTATTTAGTGAAACTACAAGAAAGTCACAGATCTTACTTGGTTAATAAAAGGGTGAGGTAAGGGGAGTAGGAGGTAAAATTAAAATGATAAAAAAAGATTTCACATGAATGGATAGTCCGGTGAAGAGTAAAAAACTCCAAGAATAATAAAATCCAAACACGGTAGAATTAAACATTTCCAATCCAACAGGTCAGTTCCAAATGGTCCAAAATGATCCAAAAGGCAGAATTCCTATATATATATATATATATATATATATATATATATATATATATATATATATATATATATATATATATATAGTAATTTATAAAATATATATGGTGATTAAGCTACACTGAATATTCTGCGTTTCATCCAACTATAGGATTCGTCAGGCTTATGCGCGAATTCTGTCGTTGCTTCTTGTTTTTATATATGTTGAGGATTTCTAGTCGGCCAATCAGCTTTCTAGTATCCACCGCGCCCCTTCCTACCAGCCAATGGGCATGCATTTTATCAAACAAAGGATCTGTTTTAGAACTAGGTTAGTGGTTTTAGATGGTCGTTCTCCTTTTTTTTTATATACATATAAATATACCTATGTGCACACAACAATGTACATACACATACTTATATACCTATATATATATATACATATATATACATATATGTATGTGATCGTTTATGTATATTCATGTTTATTTAATTTTTTTTCCTATTGTTATTGTTAGTTTTAAAGCTATTTTGTATCGCTATCCTAGAGTAAGTTTTATTTTGTGAACACAGTTGTTTGCTATTTCCCGCCTACAGTTTAATAGATTTTGAGGTTCTATATATATATATATATATATATATATATATATATATATATATATATATACCCATTTGGTATACTGAACATCTATTAGTATACTGAACATTTTGCCAACTAAATATGGTACGCTGAAACACAAGCAACCTCTTAAACGCACTTTTCTATTCTACCACAAATAGTTAGAATACTTATGTACATCACGACATCTAATTTGTAAATATTACATTCGTTATTTTATCATATTGATGATGGCGTTGTTTTAGCCAAAATATTGGATAAAATTAAGACGTGTTTTTATTATAGTTTTCTTTAAATTACTTTGCTCTTTCTCATATATATATATATATATATATATATATATATATATATATATATACATATATATATGTGTGTGTATATATAAATTAAATATATACACACATATATATGTATGTATAAATGCACACACATATACATACATATATATATACACATATATCTATATTTATATATATAGTCATCCACATACAGTACTGTTTCGCTGTTTCACAGCTCATCAGTGCGGCTAGACATGTCCTTCATTTAAGTCCATTTCGCTATATCATATATCTTCGCCGAATCAGTGTTCGAACCTACAATCATCGAGGTGATAGCCGGCTGTTCTACCTTGTAGTCAATTGAATCCGTGCCTGCCAACAACGTCCTTCAATATCTATTTATTTCCACATTTGACAACCGCTATTTACATTGTTCCATTTGTTTGTTGATTTACAGATGAACCAGATGATAAGTCGCTTAAGACAGTGTACTACTGAAGGAAGCTGGGCTTAACATAGAAGTAACCTACAAACAGTTTGTTTCGCTCTATCACAGACACTCAATGCCGCAAGACTTTCACCCACCCCGAACCATAAATCCATCACGTTGCTAATCGGCATTTTTAATTTCTAGCTCATAGGCTGGGTGACCGCATATGATATCCCCGACTACATTTACATATTTCTCTGCTGCTATTTACAGTGCTAGATCGGTCTGTTCATTTACCAAAAAATCGCTTTTGCATTAAACCAAGACAGCACTGAGTGAAGGTTAAAATATAATTAAAAATCATATCAAACTATATATATATATATATATATATATATATATATATATATATGTGTGTGGGTGTGTGTGTGTGTATATATACATATGTATATATATATGTATATATAATGTATATATTTATATTTGTATATATATATATATATATATATACACATACATATATATATA
This sequence comes from Euprymna scolopes, assembly GCF_053919585.1. Lineage (NCBI taxonomy): Eukaryota > Metazoa > Mollusca > Cephalopoda > Sepiida > Sepiolidae > Euprymna > Euprymna scolopes. The sequence goes on along the minus strand of NC_136515.1, from coordinate 45,499,942 downwards.
TAACCAATGATATAAGTATTTTAATATAAATAGTCGATCTATAATTGTAAGATCCTAAAAGCGCGTGAGTTCTTTTTTCATGTACGTTCGTATGAGTAATAATGGTTGTTGTAAAAAACACGTTTTACAGACGACTAGAAGCCAAACCTGGCAAAGCCTCGTAAAACTAACACGACATGGATTGCTTTTGCTGCATCTTTTTCCCCCGTATTCTCTGCAGTCTTCGCTAAACAATATAGTTAATTAAACGTCGTATCAAGATAAAAAAATTATTAAGGAAAGACACGAGAAACTAACAGAAAAACGGTTGTCATTGTAACATAGTCCTTTCAGTCAATTACCTTTCCACAGAATAGCATAATTCTTAAACTAACATGTTTAACTTTTTACATGCTTCCAAGATAAACGTAGAGTACCTGTTGATTTAAAAAAAAGTGTCCTTTGTATCTTTGTGTAGAAGCATATGTATAGCGAACTGTTCTTCAAAAGTTACCGTATATGCTTCAGTTAGGCCCATTTATTTTACACGAACAATGATGCTTATTAGCTATAAAAGTTTATCACAAACGGACGTAAATGCTATTTCAAACGTAGGCGTTAGAGATTCACAAAATTCTTATTTTACAAAAGCATGACATTCAGGCCAAAATGAAACGTACCAGTCGCGATGACGTCTATGGGCTCTTTTTTTAAACAAAAAAGCAGAGGTGTATATCTGCGATTCCTGACCGATATAGTTTAGTCCTATCTAATACCTCACATCTCAAGGTTCGAATCTCCGTGGATAAAACATATATAGCTACAATATCGTGTAATTGGCTTTTTACATCGCTTGCTAAACATTGCTATTTTAGGTTTTTCAAATGTAAACCTGTATATATATATATATATATATATATATATATATATATATATATATATATATATATATATATATATATATAAAACTTGATTACATTTTTATGTTTTTTTTTATCAGTCAAAACAAATACAAAACACGAGTTACTTGGGAATTGATAGTATGTGTAACGGGAAAAAGATTGTGCTCCCTATTTGGGATGAAACATGAAAACGCATATTTTCTCTCCGAAAAAATGGAGCAATATATATATATATATATATATATATATATATATATATATATATATATATATATATATATATAAATATACATATATATATATATATATATATATATATATATATATAATTATTCAATATAATAATAAAATACCTAGTTTCATCCTTTCGGGAAATTTCTGTGTAGGGTGGCACACTTAACAGCAGTCGATAGATTCGAACCCTCCAAAACAAGTCTCTGGCTTGATTAGCGAAGACCGTATCCATTCGGCTACCACTAACTGCGCGAAATAATGTTGAAATTACACATTTTCTTTTTAAATGCATTTCTTACGTCAGTCTGATTGATATAATCATTATATGATGATCCATTCATAAGAGCTAAATTGACCAACTAAATTCAACTGAAAGTGCTCAACGATAAGAAACAGTTACTTAAATGAGCTGGTATTATATATATATATATATATATATATTTATATATATATTATAAAAGATATATATATATATATATATATATATATATAATGTGTTCTATAGATGATGTGAATGTATGTGTTTATGTATCTAAGCTGTGCAAATAAATAATGAGAATACTACAACCATTGACATTTGCTTTTATGAATTATTGTTTAAACACATGCAAACACGGTTGTGTCTGTATACATATGTGTGTATATATGTGTATATATGTATATATGGCCTGATCACGTTTACAGACTAGTCTGCGTTGGATCACTAAAGTTAAGCAATTTTGAACCTGGGCAATAATAAATGGGTGGCCATTTGGGATTTCCCGGTGCTCTATGTGATCCCCGCATATTTGAAATTAATTTCAGTCGTTCTTTACTTCTTTTGATTACTATGTACTCATGCAGTACAGCTTCAATAAAGAAGTGAATTGAACTTGCATTATGATTGCCTCAAAAGTACTCATGCAGCTGCTCTCACGGGAGAATTTATTCGTCTTTCGAAACTGACCGGAAGTATTTTTGTATATACAATTGTATATATCTGCATGTGTATATATAAATATTATTTTTTTATATAAACTTGGAAAACGTATTATGGCGAGAAAAAGGTCAGCTCTGATATGAAGCATTTAGTTTTTAATCCCATTCCCTCATAGATTTCATCGCCGTGTTTCCCTTTCTAATAATGCTCTAATCCTTATTGACATGATAACGGTACTTTAAATATCATCTCCCTATCTTCCCTATAATATATATATATATATATATATATATATATATATATATATATATGAGGGGGTGCATATATATATGCATGCATTTATGGTTAGAATAATGGAAAAGCATGTTCCAAGGAAGTAGAGAGATTAAACAAGAGAGTTAACAAATTATCAACGGTTTGCCTTTATCGTATGATTCTACAAGAATTCTTACAATAAAGAGGAAACGTTTATGGACATACAGCTTGGTTAATTCCAGATATATATTTACTCTGCGCATCAAATTATTAACGAGTTTACATGTTTTTTTACATATTTAAAAAACGGTTGAATAAAAATCCTTGAAACTTTTAGAAAATGCTTACAATATTATTCAGCTACCCCAGTCAGAAAATAAAGTAGTATTAGCGAAACTGTGGTAAAAGATAGGAATGTTTGTTGATTTCAATGTGGCAAGTTATTAACGGGGTTGGGAAAAAACACAATATACACATAATTTGTTTATTGAAATAATTTTCCCACATTAAAGGAACAAGGAAAATTCTTACAGCATAATAACTACATAGCAATTTCCTCGTCAACATAATTATTAGGGGATATGCGATTCTTTTTTTTATGAATGACGTGTAAAAGATTTAGGTCCACAGAATTAGTTAAATTTGTGTTTTCGTCTACAGTTATTCCTCTCGATACTTCTTCTAGAGCATCCAACAAGTAACGGTAACTCTTGGAGACTATTCCGTAACTCAACTCTGCTCTTATATTGGCGTCCACTTGCATAAATACGTCACTTCATGATACTCCAAGGGTTCTCAATTGGGTTCAAATCTGGTGAATTCGCAGGCGACTGCATCTTCCGTAGCCTAGAGAACCCCAGTTGTTGCATATACTCTTTGCTTTTGTTTGCTGCATGCGAGGGAGCATTATCCTGCATGAACATAATGGTTCTTCTGAACGTCAACTTTTGCTTCTTCAGCCATGGTTCAAAGTGCTCCTTCAGAAAAGTATTTGACGTCAATTTAACGCCTTCTGGGACACTACATAGGCCAACAAAAGGATCTCCGATAATCCCAGCCGAAATTATTATATCACCACCACCTTGTTGGCGCCTTAAACGCTGATGACGATGTCGTCCATCTAGGACCCATCCCTTACTCAAGCCCCCTGGGCCAATGAAAGTGACACGCACTTCATCCGTGAAGAAAATTTGTGAAAACTCCGTTTTCATGTTGTCCTCTGCCCATTTCAATCGGTTTTGTATGTGATGTTGCTTTAATGGAGGCTTTGTCACAGGCTAAACAGACTGTGGCACTTCATTCAGAAGGCAGTATCGAGTACTTTTTGAGACATTCTTCAATTCGGCTTGGTCAAAGTCTTCTCGACTTGTCAGGACAGGCTCCTTAACAACTTCACGTTTAATTTGGACTAGAGAACGGCATGAAAAAACTCTAGAGTTACCTTTATAAGCTCTCTTACCTAACTTTGTAGGGGCCTTGACAAAGTTCTTCAGAGTTTGATGGTAGCTTTCTATCATTTTCTATATTTCGATGGTAGTTTTAACATTTGCTAGATGTTTTGTAATAGTGCGCATTTAAAAACTAATAAAACATCTTTTACGACACATTTTCTTGGCGAAATAAACTGCCTTGTTAATAATTTGACACACCTCAAATACCGTGGATTCAGCAATTAGGATAACAAGTTGTTTACATTTCGCGGAACAGTAGGATAATATCACAGTACGCACAGCTCAGTATTGCCAATGTTTCCGAAGCTTTTGATACGAAACTACGGGTAAGTTTCCGAAAATGGTAAAAATTATAATCTCGCTAATAATTTGACGCGCAGTGTATACACACACACACACACACACACACACACACACACACACACACATATATATATATATATATATATATATATAGATGTATATATATATATATATATATATATATATATATATATATATATGAGACACGTCACAGATTAGAAATCAAGTAAATTGTCTTATTAGATTTTACAGTGCGGTAATATTTTCAGCACCAAGTGATATTTACATCGCAGATATCCCCTAGATTTGACCGTGCTTCAAATCTATCGGATTTCTCGATCATCTCTGATTTTCTCCTTGGATTACTACTCGTCCAACCTGGCAGTAATATCCCGGAAACTCTTGAACTCATTCTGATATTGGACTGCCCACGTTGTATACTATCCTTTTTCTATGGCTTTTAAGCACCATTTAATTACCTTTTAAATAACAGTTTCAATATATCTGCTTTTATGTTTAGTATATGCTTATTCATAACTGGACATTTTACTAATTGGATTTCATTTCCTCTGATGATATGGCCCATTATTGTAAATCCATGGATTAAGGAAAATAGGTAAGCTAGATATCTATTCTCTCCATGAAAAGTGCGCACAAAGGAAGGCGTGAACCTAAGGTCAACTGTATATTTCTTCTGAAAGTGGTCCCCCACTGGCTGATTGGGATGACCGCAGTGGAAACTAGGAAGCTGATTGGCTAACAAAACATTGAATAGCATGCCGTATATACAAACACAAGGCAACCACAACTCTTTGTATAAGCTTGACGAATTTTCACGAGAATGAGACGTCGAATATATTGTGTAGCTTAATTACCAGATATATTTTATAAATTACTGTATATATATATATATATATATATATATATATATATATATATATATATAATGTATAAATGCAAACAGTCCATAATCCAAATTTCATCTTACAAGATATTCCTTTTATTCAGTTGGTACTTAAAATTCTTGAAAGTATCTGTTTTGTAGCAAAAAATCAATCACTTAATTATTGTATCAATCAGTGAATATATGTTGTTCTTAACTCATCGGCAGAAATGACAACGATCAATCAAATAAATGAAATAAAATGCGTTTGGACCTTGGAATATAGACTTTTGTCATTTATTCCTTATATGCTTTGTAATTATATTGAGCTTCTTAAATAAATATTGATATATATAAAAGGAAATAAAAGTGAATAAAGTATATCCCCCCACACACATGTATATATATTTGTTTTTGTGTGTGCGTTTTATTATTACTATTTCATTAAATCATATAAAGTTATATATATATATATACATATATATATATATATATATATATATATATATATATATATATATATATATATATATATATATTTATGCGTACACTATCAGTATTCACTTCAACGGTACCCAATGCATAAGTAGAGCTTGGTGTTAATAAGTCTTACTACTCATAATAATAATAATATTACAACAACTTATATATATATATATATATATATATATATATATATATATATATATATATATATATATATATTCGGTAAGTAGTTGCTTTATCTATTTAGTTAGTACGGAGTTAAGTACATAGATTTAACAATATATTCCGGAAAGAGCAACGGAAGCAGACGCATTGATCAATTGAAACAGGGTAAGTTGCGGGTACAGCGTCATTAAATAAACATGGCGCTCATCAAGTGAAGTATCTTCCCTGACAAAGCGCGACAAATTAACTGGTGGCGCGAATTTCCTCTGTCTGCCGTGAACGATTTGCATTTTAACACTGGCTTCGACTGGAGACGTGCTGACAGGTGAGTACAACAGGAAATTGTGAAACTTGTTAATGAATTAAAGGACAAAAAAAAATCAGCAACACGTATTTCGGAATTATTATGTTTATTGTTTTATCTTTTTTACAGTTTCTTTTTCAACCTTCTATTAGTTTAATTAATAATGACGCCCAGGCTGTTGCATATGTTTTATTTTATTACTGTTTTAGCGTTCGTTGCTTCCCTCTCAACACGATGTCATTCAGTGCTTATAGCAATCACTTCTGTATACACTTTACATTTAACTACATATGTTTTTACAAATAATATTTACCAGAGTATTGTACTAGTGCAACCTCGTGGAAATTACATTGTTCATCAATCTGTATAATATAGAGTTGCAAATCTAATAGAGTCCGTATTATCAGACAAACTGCAATGTATCTTTTAGCGTCGCAATGTAGCGCTCTTCTGTTTATTTTTCGTTCACTTGAATGCACTTGTAACATTCCGATGTACATACGATCATAATACTTGTTTAACAAAAAAAATTCCTCCCCTTTACTGTAGAAATGGCCGAGGACTTTCTAGTTTAAGAACTTTAACCTCAGACAACCAGATTTGATAATTTATTTCTTGTTTACCCCTTTACGTCTTAGTAGAAGTCTGCCTTTTTTTGTGGTGAACAATAGTAAAAACAATCATTTTCTGTTAATTATAATGTGCCTTTTAAAATAATAAATCTATCCATAATGCATAACTAATATGATAATATTAAACTAAATGATATTTAAATGAGTGAAAGAAAACATATATCTCCTTTTTCATTACAAATGAAAACGTTTTTTTTTTTTCTGTTGTCTAATTTCTACCTATTCCCGTAAAAATATGTTCAGATAAATATTGTTTAAATAACATAAACTAATCTCACATTTTTAATGTAGTTGTATTTTTTACCCTCAATACTAGTTCGTTATTTCATCATCCATGCGTGTAAATTATAGTTTGGACACTTTCTGCCTTTTCGTTGCTGGATATAAAATCACGTCTGCACTTCTTAGCTTGCTTTTAGAATGTGAATAAAAGAGAGAAGTGACACTTTGAATGCTGCTCATTTTCATATCCCGTTCCTTAAACAAAGCAAATTGGTACCTGAAACTTTAGGTAGATACTGCGAATTATCAACCATTTCTACAGGAACATAATACGTAGGAAGTTTAGCAATGAGAGATTCGTTCATTTCCCACGCAGACTTCTGTATGCTTGTCATTTAAGCAAGATATACGGATAAAGTCTAGCAGTTCAACTACAGAAACTTGTAGAAAGATATCTGTATCGCGGAAACTTTACATTAAAGGAGAACTATTTACAAGTTGGTCGGGTAAACTATATATTTTTACGACGATCGAGCATCAGGGGTACGAGATATTCGAGCACATTCCATTTAAATAGATGTAAAGGGCGAACAGATGTGAAGCATTTCGTCGATTGGCCAGAGGTTGAAGCTTGGTTGACAGTGTGGGATATATTAGATTATAAAGCCTTTTGCCCCAGCCCAAATAGAGGGAGATTACAGAGCGTTGCTGTATATATATATATATATATATATATATATATATATATATATATATATATATATATATATATATATATATATATATATAAATTCCACAACCAAACAACGTCGGAGCTCACAAGAACCATGGCAGTCAACGAACTTTCTTGTGTACGGGGCGTTTGCTCAGTTGGAAGAGTACTTGCCTCGCATGCAAGAGGCTCGGGTATCGAATTCTGAGTTAGGATGTGTCTAACTGATGAGCCTTAATGAGGGCGAAACTCGAGTCTTGGACTTCCGGTTCGTTGACTGTCATGGCTCTTGTGAGCTGCGACGTTGTTTGGCCGTGGAATCTATTATATGCAATCTTTCACATTCTGAAAATCATATATATATATATATATATATATATATATATATATATATATGATAATATTATTCGATGCATGAGACAATTGTAATTTTTGAGAGATAGAGGAGTTGTCAGAAGTTATTTGTCTAGTGCGTAAAAAAGGGTCCACTTTATTTGCATCAGTTTTAGCAATGTCTTCTATGTCTCGGTTCCAATATATAAGTGAGAGAAAAAAAGAAGAAATATTTCACTCAACCACTCATCTAAACGTTTTGATTAACACGGCTTCTAGTATGCAACGTGTGCCTTTCCCTAAATACGTCAGTCACTCACTAGTAATTCCGAATTTTTATACAATCGTCATATGCTTTCGATTTACAAAAAAAAACATTTGCTAAAATTTCTCAATCATAAAATTTATTTAATTTCACGCTTTTGTCTCGGCCCAGACATTGTAGGCAGACAGGATTTATTTTTTTGTAGATCAAGTGGTGGTGGTGGAGGGTAAAAGGCTTAAAAACTTTTAACACATGCACGGGTTGCCCTTAACGCCGATCAATGTTTCCTTAAAATCTAACGTCTGTATCAGAACGCTTGTCAAAAGTTCATTTAACCTGAATCAGTTTGACTCGGCTTAACCTTTTTGTGTTAGCTTCCATTATTTTAAAAAACGAAATGTCGAGATGAATATTTCAAATAAGCAGACATGATTTTATAATCTTTAAATTTATTAAATTTCGCCATAGATTCCAGTTGAGGCATTAGCAAAAAAAAAGAAAAGAAAAAAAAACGGAAAACGGGCTTTCTTGATATAAGTCCATTAAATCTGCGCGTTTTAGAAGGAAATTCGCAATTTTATTCTGAGTGTAAGCCACACTCCAGACTGTACTTTCATTGTAGAGAACAACTAAATTTAACAACATCAATTATCCATTACCGAACGAGCCCTTGCGAACAATTCTCTTATTAATTAGTTTACTTATTTTTTCAATAAATATATATATATATACTTTCTTATGACTATAGATTAGAAATTATTACTATATACTTACATACATACATATATATATATATATATATATATATATATATATATGGGTGTGTGTGTGTGTGTGTGTGTGTGTGTGTGTGTGTGTACTCTGATGTAAAAAACTTACCGTCTATTATATGATCTGTCTTGTGACAGTACACAGCATCGACAAAGACAAGCAATACTACCAAAGATGCGGTTGGTTCAAAATAAAGCCTTTATTACTATACACAAATAATCTTAGGGTTTAATTAGAAGCATATCTCACCTTGAAAACATAATTAGCAATGGAAATATTCCAGTTTCTGCCGGACTGATTGATCAGATCGTATTTTCGATAAGTATGTGGACTATCAACTCCAACTGGCAGCAAATGCATGCCGCCGTGCCTGCAGAGAGGCAAACCCGCGGAATATGGTCAAACACTTCTATCAATATAGATATAGATAACCGAGTCTGCGCTTGTCAGAAAGACGCGTATTCTTTAACGTGTACGTTCTTGTTATTCTAGAAGTCAGTGTTTTCTGACTGGTCCCATTGGTTTTCTTCTTCTTTTCTTTAAAAGTCGGCGGGCGGTGAAAAGAGAGTCGGTTAAGCAGCTTAGGCTCTCGATGTGACAGTGAGCAAACAATTCGGTTGCTAATCATGTTAGTGTTGTTGATGTTAGCGGATAAAGTAAACATCGATTGAGTTAAACATTGCTCGAGGGAGAGCATCGAGGAGGGGGAGTAGAGAGACTTTAAAGAGAGGGGAAAGCAAGTGCGATGAGAAGGGTGGGGGATGTGTAGGAAAAGAAAGCAGTGCTAAGAGGACTCATGGGGAAAAAGAAAGACGAAAGGAAGCACAGGCGGAAAGTAAGAAACAAACGGCAAAGAAAAAAAAAGATATCGCATCTGCGTGTATGTGTTGGTGTGTTTATGTGTGTGAGAGAGATTTTGAGTGTGAGTTGTTGTGTGAGAGTAAAAGTAATTTTGAGGGAAACTTGACAAGAGTTAGAATTATAAACCAAACATAGAAGGAATGAAATATATGAGAAATAAATAATTACTTAACGTGAAGGAAAGAGAAGGAAACAGTTAGAGTAAATAAAGAGAAAAGATGCAACGATAATAGAATTAAGATGGGATTAGAAGACGTGCTATAAGAAACTACACAAACTGCCTATACAAATAAGTATTTTTTTCTTCTAGGAGTAACAATTCATCTAAATCGGAAGGCCACTCGTAAAGATGGGTTAATGAGTGTTGAAGTTCTCGAGACAACATCGTAGTAGTCGTTAATAGTGGAACTTTTTTATAACTTTATTATTCAAGGTGGCCGCTTAGGTGAAGCTAATTTGCCTTGGACTTGAAGACACCATGATTGTAGATATTGAAAGTAGACCCGAGCAACAAAGTTCTACATGCAGATAGTTCCATGAAAGAATCCTTGTTTTTCTTATCTACGTTTAGATTTAGAAAAAAAGACTCTAGCAAAAGCAACCATACAAAACAAAGGTAAAGAAAGAAAATTGTGGTTTATGAATACGAAAAAAAAAATAAAATAAAGTGCCAAAGAAAAAATCTGAATATATCTATAAAGAGGCATCACAGTTTAACACTCAAAAGATGTAAAGGTCACCGATTAATTTCTTATAAATCAAATTAATCATCGAACAAAACATTCTTTCTGGAAAGTAATCCACCATTTAATGGATGACTAGGCTAAGGTTTACAACAATCTAAGTATAAGTGTTTCTATTGGATGAACTGGATTTAAGCTAAGCATACTCTATTTGTCTGTCCATGGCGTTCACAATTTATTACCTCTCGGAAATTTTAAGTCATATACAGAAAGGCGTAAAAAATGAGTTAAAGGAACAAGAAAAAGGGCGGGTGAGATAAAATGTTGATTGCAGAAATTGCTATCTGAACAAAAGTACCGTAGAGTTGCAACAATAGATGCAACATATAAAGATGGTATGTCTATACTATTGGTTACTATATTCTGTCACTTTAGAACGCCATTTTAGACAGATTTAGTCGTTATAATAAAATCCTACATTTCATTATTAGAGCAGCAGCATCACAATCGAAACCATATTTAGAGAAAGTAGTTCCTACGTGTCCCTCTAAATATTGTCCTCCTACCGCCCCCAGTCATCAACGCGAGGAATTCTATATTTTCCATAGATATGGGCTTTCATCCTTCGTAACTGGATTATAAACTCTTACACAACGTAATCTTTCCCTTTTCCAATTAAAAAAATATATAACTTTTCCCCAGACTAATTTCGCTTAATCTGATTGGCTGAGCTCAGACCATTCCTATATTCTGGATTAACGTTATTCGCATTCTAAACGAACGCTAATATGCCATAAAAATATGGCGTCGAAACGATACCTACTTTTGCCCCCTGAGTAAAATTCTGCGTTCATTTTGTTACATTTAACCGCGTAAGTTTACATTTTCTCTTTATCCCTCCCTATATTTCTACGTATATATTCTTTCATAACTCTCTTTTTTTTCGCTCTCGCTCTCTCTCTTACGCTTTCTATCTCTGTCTATGCCTCTCTGTCTCTCTGTCTCTCTCTCTCTCTCTCGCTTGCTATCTGTATTTCTCTGGATCGCATTTTACACTTCTTTTCATACCGAAGAAAAAACACATTTCACGGCGATGCTGAAATGAAAAACAAGAAACATTTTATTCTCTCTCTTTCTCTCTCTTCATCTCTCCTTCGCTTGCACGCTTAGTATTATTTATATCAGTAAGTAATAATATTTTTTCAAAGATAGTTACGGTTGTGATATATATTTATTTAAATATACTTTATTTAAACCTGTGCAATCTATTACAATCGTCGCCGATACGATATGTGTTTCGGCAATATCATCTATTGAATTCTCGACATCACACACACGTTAACTATTTTTTTATGGATGGGTGTAAATTTTGCATAAGTCCACTTCCACAATTTACTATAGAATGACAGCTTTTATAGGGTTTCGACTATACTGATCACTCACATTTGGCGGAGACAAGTAATTATAAATATATAAGGACATGTAATAGTCACTGTAATTTGCTGGCTGCCAAGTTAGTACGCACATGTGATAAATAAATTTACTTCTCTCCTACCGACACTGCCAGCCCAATTTTTAAAAATTATTTTAAGCATCTCCGAGTGGAAATACAGACAAGGATTATTACGGTTATATTTGAGGGAATCAATTAAGCACCCCCCCAAATATCGGGGTCTACTCTGAAAGCGTTTCTTTACATGGGGATGTTGGGCGTGTCTATTCCGAATGCCGTTCTTAGAATGGGGAGCTTGGTGGTATCTATGCCGAAAGCCGTTCTTAAAATGGGGTGTTTGAGATGTATAGCTAGCCACTAAAACTTGTTTTTACATTCAATTATTATTCTATTGGACCATTTTTGTAAGTTTAATAATTCATACTAATTTGTGAATTCATTTAATTGCTTTTTTAAAATTCACAGAGTATCTGCGTGTTATCGCCCAAAACCGATACTAATCTCCAGTGAAAGTCAGATTCTTTCATTTCGGGCACGGCTTCCAGTGTCTATAATTTTTTAGGGACGGCAGTGGCTAAAACAACAACCGTAGTTTACCTTTTGTGTCAATGAGACAGTCTTACACTGGCTAACGCCGGTTAAAATATCCTGCTGGTAGATATTAAACTTCGAAGTTGGAGGAAAAACAGGTGACAGAAAAATGTTAATCCATAACAAAGGAAAAATAGAGTTTTCAAGAAAAAATAAAACTATCGGGCAATGTTTTATCTCAATCCTTGTTTAGAATACACATCGCGCTCGACAATTGCAAATAAAACTTTTATGGAATGTCTGGAGGATTAACTTCATATTTGATTTTTTTATTAGGTCTTGTCGTGTTATTCCCTGTAATTACTTTAACCATCTTGCTGCCTTCAATCAGGATTGAGACCGGTGCCCTTTCCTCTGAACCCTAGTCATTTCTGATAACAAGCGAAAAAATATTTGCTTTAAAAAAAAAGTACTATCTGCTGTGATGCTGTTCTTAGTTTATTCACTCACCGTCAGTGAAGAAGTCCTTTCTGAACTGAGTCAACATTTTGTTCTAATATAATATTGATTTTATCCCATATAAATACATACCTTGTGTCTTAATTTTCCCCCGTGTGAGGGCAAGCAAACAGTAGTAATACGAAAAACCAAAAAATAAAAATAAAACAATAAACAAATGCGAATCGTATTTACTCCTGTATACAAAAAGTGACACAACCTCGACAAATGTTTGAGGTCGTAAGGCACACATGGACCGGCTATTTGCAATCGACGATCAGTTTCCAAATTTATTGTCACTTGTTACTTTCCCTTACAAACTCATAAAGGCTTTCCTCTGTTCGGCATTCAGGCTGCCGTGGTGTAGCCAAGTTTTGTCTGGTATGGCCTATGATCCCTTACTAATATCATGTGCGCTAGTCCTACTTCCAAGATCGGGTGTTCGTCGAATAAACTGACATTCACATCAAAGTTGCTTTGATTTATTACATGAGGTTTATGCATGAGCACAACAAAATAAAAACCTGATATGTCAATGTGGCCAGATAAAATACACGCTGCTCCAATATTTCCGTATTCGTTGTACCTTTTCAATTGAAGTCGAAGCTGCTGCCTGCGCATTTCCATTGATGTCTGCTTCAGAAATGCATATATTTGCAGTTGTTATGTTCGCCTATTGTACTTATCTTTTCTTGGTGAGGTAGTTCCATCCCTTTCACTGCTGCGAGTTATTTTTTTCTAATGACTAGCATTAATGGTGATAGAGAATCTTCTTGGAGAATTCCTCTTTATATTTCATCTCGATTATGTACTTACATCATTTCAATCCCGCGAGCGTATTGATTTCATTGGTTTATTTTCACTAAGAATTCTCACACATATTATCATCGGAGATTACTTATTGACAACAATCGATGGTGTACGCTGAAGGAGTTACATCTTTCCTAAATTTCAAATACTCTCAATCTCTTCTTCCAATAATATTTGCAAATGTATCCCCATGATGGCAACGGTCACTTCTCATTGACTCAGTGGCCATTGGCCATTACTAGAATTTAGGATCCAATAAGCCTTGACGAAGTCCCAGTACTTTTCTCACTCATGCAGTGAAATTCTGGTTAACGTTTTCTCTCCATGATTTCCATCCTCCTTGAAGCTTCTTGACTATTTGGTTTAGTGCCAAAAATTCAAGATGGCGTCTGACTCCCTCTTTAACACGGTATGTTTGAGAAAAGGTGTTATAAATAAAAAAAAAAACTGGATAAAATACTGTTAAAAACTCGCTCAATATATGTTACCGTGACATATATTCGGCGGGTTTTTAATAGTATTTTTCTAGTTTTATTTTATAACACCTTTTCCCAAACTTACCGTGTTAAAAAGAGAGTCAGACGCCATCTTGAATTTTCCAATACATCGGTAAACACTGTATGTTTTTCGAGCTGAATAAACATGTTACATTGAATAAAAACACGAAACATATATCCAGTTTGGTAGAAAAGTAACTTATCTTGCCTTTGATAACATTTATTTGTTATATATTTGATTTTGACAACTTTTTCGAATCTATGTATACAGTAATACAGACCCTAATTATTTTTAAAGAACAATATTAACGAACACATCTTCAAAAAAATTGACTGCTATTTTGGAAGATACATTTTTTTAAATTATATTTTCACCCCAAACAAGGCACATTGCCACTTTGATGGAGGGGGCTACTATTTGGAACACAAGCTACGGTGGTACTATGTGGGGAGTTGGGGGGCAAGACGTCGGTTCACGTTACACTTGAATTTCTGCATGTCAGTACAGTTGGGGAAGCAGGAACCCGGAAGGTAATTCCAAAGTCTAGCGGTTTTGGGGAAAACCTACTGGAGTAGAAGGCTCTCTTACATATAGGAGTCTCTACTGTGAAGGGGTGAGATTTTACTGCTTGCAGGGCTTATCGAAGGTATTTACGTAGAGGGGGGTACAAGTGCTTGCAGTTCATCGGAACATTCACCGTTAAAGTACTTGTAGAACAGGCAGAGGGATGTTACATTTCGTCGATGGGACAGAGGCTGAAGCTTGGATGACAGTTCAGGACCTTGTATGTTGGCGCCTCTCTTTTGAACCCTGTCTAGAAGTGAGAGATTATTAGCAGATATCCCGGCCCAAATATGACAACAATACTCCATACATAGACGAATGGTGACCTTATAGATGTACAGGATACTTTCGGGCGTTAATAGCTTTCTAGCACGGTAGAGAGAACTTACATTTTTCGCAGCGGTGCTGGCAATGATCTCAATGTAATTGTTCCAACTCATGTTTCCTGCGAACGTTAGGCCGAAGAGTTTAAAATATGGTTCTTTCAGATAAATAGTCTTTGGCCATTGCTATTGGTAGTAGAGATACTTTTAACGATTACGATAATAGACACAGGAGAAAACGTCCATGAATCAAGTTTCTTTTTTAGAACTTCCTGTATGTGGAACACAATACCCCGGGGCTGCTTCCTAGCTGACCACAACTTAATCGTTTTCCTGTCTTATGAAAATAAAACCATGTTGAGCCGCCTTTTTTAAAATCAAATTCAGCCCAATCACCATCACCATTATCAATCAGCACGATGTCTTCTCAACGTTCAAATGGCATGCATTTAATCGTTATCCTCGAGTGGTCTTTGTGGCTTGTGGTGACCTTCTAAAAGGCAGATTACTTGACGATAACAAATTCTTAGTTGATAAATCTTAGAATATATAAACGCACTCCAAAGTTGTACAAGTTGAGGTAGACGTAAAATTTACCCCTCCTTTTTTTCGTTATTAACAATCGTAGACTTCGTCCGATATTATTATTATTATTATTATTATGGGTAGTAGTAGTAGTAGTAATACCATGCTCAGTAATAGTGATAATAGTAGTAGTAGTAGCAGTAGTAATGTATTCTTTTTAGTTTTCTTCATTTGAAGATTGTAATGCTGGGTATGGGTCAGCCAAATCAGCTGCCAACATTGCCCTGCTTTTTATTGAAACCAACCGAGAGCTCTTTTTAGTATCCTAGCTGTTCCCTTAAGTGCAATTGTCTGGATGTCTTTTCCACTTGGTTCACCAGGAATATTATTTAAGTAGGACTTCAGGTTCTTCTTCATAAGCCCTGTGGCACCTATGATAACTGGTATGATACTGTATATGTTGTCACGTGTGTTTTAGTACGAGTTGCGAAATAATGAAAGCGAGGCTTTTAGAAGTAGTCTAAATAAATAATAAAAAAAATGAAGGCAATGACATCGTGTCCCGTCAATGTCCGCTGTGGCGAAAAGAAGAATCTATTATTACTTTTTTTGCTAACTTTCCCACACCAAAACGTTCACACCCCGCCCAGAGACTCCCCTACTTGCGGGCCATTCACTTTTCATTTATTTATATTTGAGTTATTCGTCCTCCCTTTTTGTTCCTATTACCCCTTTCCTCCGATGTTGCCTCCTTCTCAACCGAAAACCGTAAGGGACGCCATTTTCTTTTCTTCCTTTCCGAGCTGTTGGTGAAAAATGAGTCAGGACTTGAAGAACAGAGGGAAGCCATCTTTCTTTTTTTTTATCCATTTTCTCTGAACAGACGTCCCATCCAAACCCGCACTACATGCTTCGACCAAAACCGTTCCTTTTTATGTCACTGAAGACTTCATACGTTTCCTATCTTCGGCTACTCTTCCCGACACAAAAGTCCCGAAACTCTCATCTTTTCTTTATTCTAATTGCCAATTGTTTCTTATTATTACCGTGCTGTTTTGTTTTCTTTTCCTTTATCGTTCCTTATTTTTTCTGATCATTCTTATATTTCTTACTTTCTTATTATACGTCAGGAAACTTTGTCATTATGTTTGTTCTTTGGCTTCGACTCATTTTGTGTTTTTCTACTTCGTCTTCTGATAATTTCCATAGGTTTACTTGCCTTTCTTTTTATAATCGTCTAATTATTATAATTTATCTTCATCTTTCACTATTTCCCATTCTTTTGTATTCCCATTTTTCTCGTTTCCTGTTCATCTCATCTTATTCCTTCCTTCCTTCCTTCCTTTTCAGTTTATGTTCAAAATTCCTCGTATATCAAAATGATACTCTTTTTAGGCTTCGCCTTCTCTATATTCATTTGCTCTTTATTTTTCTTAATTTCTCATTTTTTTTACTGATTTTTTGTTTACTTGATATTTTCATTTTCGAATATTCTCATGCAGTATGTTTCCTCATCTTTATTTCAAAATTCTAATATTCTTTTTTAACCTCGTTTTATTTTTCTCCCTCGAAAGTTTCTTTTTTTTCAATAATTTCGTCTTCTTTTTCTGTTCTAATTGTTCTCCTTTTTCTGAAGGCCGCGGTTCTGCATTCTTCTTGCTTTTACATTGTTTATCATGTATCGGTCTTCGTTGATTATTCCTTATTTACTCTTTTATCCATTTTTCTTTTTATCTTTTTTCTTATTTACTTATATATTTCCTTTTTTTCTTTTTTTTTCTTCCTCTTTAGTTACATTTAATTTTATATTTTTCTACTTTTTTCAATGGTTTCCTTCCAAACTCTACTTATATAGTAATGTTCTCGCGTTAGTTTTTATTGTAGGTTGAGATTCTTCATTTTTCCCAGTATTCAACAATATTTCACGTTTCCGTGCTTCTTTTTCTAATTTGTTGTTCTTCAATTTTCTCATCCTCTTCAGCCCATTACTCTTTGTGTTTTTACGTTTGAGAAAATATATGTACATTTCACATGTTTTCATGATAATTGGGAAAATATAACTTCAATTACATATTTAAACAATTGGAAATTTAGTAAGGATTTAGTAATTGTATCGAAATCAATAAAAGTATTGGAACTGTCCATCACTAATATATATATATATATATATATATATATATATATATATATATATATATACATATATACATATATATATACATATATATACATATATATACACATATATATATACATACATATACATATATATACATATATACATATATATACATATATATACATATATATACATATACATACATATATACATATATATACATACATATACACATACATATACACATATATATATACATATATATGCATATATACACATATATATATATATACATATATATACATACATATATACACACATATATACACACATATATACATATATATACATACATATATATACATACATACATACATATATATACATATATATACATATATATGTATACATATATATACATATATATATATATACATATATACACACATATATACATATATATACATATATACATATATATACATATATACATATATACATATATACATATATATACATATATATATACATACATATATATATATATATATATATATATATATATAAAGGAAGACATATTTTATATACATTTATCTATTTGTACTTGTCTAATTGGTCTCACCATTTACCAATATCTACTTTTTATCCTTTTTTTCTTTCTATGTTCTTCCACCTCTTATTCTTATTTTAACTTTCATTTTTGTTCTAATTTACCGATAATTCTTCTGTAAAGTCTACTTCTAACTTCAATTTCTTATTCAATAGATTACTCCTATTCATATTTTAGTCCTTTCCTCTATTACACGTCTTTTCTCGTTTACTCTTCATTTCATCCAATCATTCATCTTCTGTAATTTTTCTCTTTCTTTCTCATTGTTTCAAACTTTAATTCATTCCTTGCCATCAATACCTACTTTTTTCTTTATACTCCCTCAGATCTTCATTCTTATTTTCTTACGTCCATCAAAGTCTGTGGCACCACATTTACCTCCCTCTCTTTGATTTGTCCATATAATATTGCAATAGCCGGGCGTAATCCCTTCTCGTCTTCATTTCCCTCTCTTTCCTTCGATCTTTACTCTTCCCACTACCATAATGTCTCTCAAACTCTGCCCATCTTTTTCTTCTCATGACTTTCTTTTTTTTCTCTCCGTAGTTGGTATTTAGACAGACGGCCTAATGTACGCCAAAGACGGAAGCAAAATATGTCGACTGGATTTGGGATTGATAGATGCACGCATTTATTGACAGTTGGATTGAAAGATAGGCATTTATTGGCAATGGATAGATATGGTAGTCAGTACGGTCAGCCGCGGATAGTTCATTGCGTGTGAATCTTCTTATACAGACTTCTTCATTCGGACTCTCGGTTCAGGAGAACCAACCATCCAGAAACGTCACTAATTCCTTCTGCTCAGAATCTATAACCAAATATAGACTTATATACATAATAGATAATCAGAAGTGTTATGGATACTTCTCTTGTAGGTAACCGTTTATTTATCCTTATCGACATAATAAAAATGTTAGTATTTATCTTCTGTCTGAGACAATTAATGTGCAAATGTAACATTTGGAATAAACACTGTAAATACAGTATTACATATATATATATATATATATATATATATATATATATATATATATTATTATTATTATTATTATTATTATTATTATTATTATTAACGAAATGGTATCCCTTGTAATTCAGTTCAATATAACTTGAATTAATAACTTTAATTTTAGAGATGTAGTTGCTTTATTCTGTACTCAAGACTAAATAAAGCAGCCAACTAGTTACGCTAGTAATTTTGTATGTTCGAGATCGATAGGAGAGTTTTTTTTTATAGATGTGATCCCCAAAAAGGACAAACCCACCAAATATAAAGAGGTGAAATACTTCATGGTCAAAAACCAACGATATGTGAATACGGTTTGAAAGCAGCAATTCCCCTCGCACATAGAATATTAGAAATGAATAACAAAATAAAAGATTCAAGAGTTACGGGGCTGTGAAAAATAAAGTCTTCTTTCTAGTCTCCTACGATCCTCACAACAAATCATAGTATTTAAAATTAATACACATAATGCAAACGCAGATTACTTCACATCAAATCGCTCTTACTTTTATATTGTTACGCTTATTGTCTATTTTCCTTGCTTTGAAGTGTATACTTTAACAATAACATACACGTAAATGTGTAAATCTTATAGCTCGATGTAATATATGTGTCTAAATATTGCCTCGTTTTGAGGTGCAAAACCAGGAGCCACAATAGATGAGATTTCATAATCGTCAGTAAACTTAAAAAAATGTTATATCAAACTGTTTTACACGTTTATGTAAATGTTATTAGAAAGGTATGCGCTTAAGCGCAACAACAAATATAATAAGCGTAAGAATATATAGGTAAACGTGATTTAAAGCCTAAGCTTGCCATAGGGAAAAACTGAATTCGATTTGCTGGGAGATGCTTAAACGTGATTTTGATAAAAGTCTCAATCAATCATTTACAATTGAGGCAGTTTAATTTGTACTTGACACAATAATATCTACTTTTTACTAGCTAGATCTTGTTAGATTATACACCGACATTTTTAAGACTCTTTTTAAACGTAATTAACAATCCCCGGAAATACAGTTTCATAATAACTCATGATTTACCAAATACGTTTCTGTTACAATCCTTGCGTTTTACAGATAATTGGATTTTTTTTTCAAATAAGCACTAATGTCTAAAGTTTATAAAGTATACAAGTAGTATCAAATAATGTAGCATTATTGCCCAACTCATCACTATTCGCACCCCTTAAAACAGAGTATAGAAAGAGTCGCAAATCTAATTGCTCCCGCATTATCACCCCAGCTGCAACATCTGTCACATCGTGAAACGTTGCATCTTTGTGTCCGTTTTCCGAGTGCTTTTCTGGCGTGTGTACTGAGGAACACCTAGCATTTATGCCGCCTTGAAGTTAAGACACTTGAATAAAGTTACAAGCAGTAAGAGTCGATTTATTAAATCTAGACGTTCATAGATGTAATAAGCAGCAGGATACCACACATTAACAAATGAGGTCTCTAATTGTCAGTAAGCATTGTATAATAGTTTCGTCCAACGAACTGCTAATATGCTGAAATCTTAAGGTAATGCAATTATATGTATTTAACTCCCTGCAAAGAACCTTTTAAGACATATGTACAAATACTAGCTTGATTCCAGTTGGTTAGTAAAATGAAGAAAAGGGAAAATGCTATTTTAAAATTTAGTCTAACATAAGAACGACAGACATAGCTTCTTATAATATTGTTTGGATGCATCTGAAATTAGATATTTTCATTCAAGCATTGAACGATTAAAACGTTGTTTCCAAGTGAAACTGGTCAGATTGTCTCATCGTATAAAGCCACAAGGACGCTTCAAAATGGTTAGAATTGAATAACCTATTTTTGTTGGGTATAAGGGTGGATTACTGAGTTGGTCAAGGAGAGTAAAATCATTGCCAAGCTGATTGGTCATCGGAGGGGTTCCCTTCACTGTCAATTTCGGCTGGTCACCCATGCGGAGAGAACCGATAAGAAAGACGTTTGGCCATACAACGCTTTTATGAAAGGCAGAAGTTCGCCCCCTTTCATAAACACAACCGTAACGGGCCGATACACGATCGAATGGTTCAGAACCGTCTTAATCAAAATCAGTAAATGTATTGAACCGCAGAGCAAAGCTATGACTTAGAATAATGGGGAGGTGTGCGTGTGAGAGACAGAGAGATAGGGAGAGAGGAAAAGAGAGAAGAGGTTAGAAAGATTGAAATATTTTTACATGGAAGCATGTAGCGACGCAGTGAGACAGATTGCAGGGAAGGAAAAAGTTATGAAGGAAAGGGATTATTGAGAAGTGGAAGGGCTCAGAACAAGTGAATTTGATTAAGGAAGCAAAGTAGACACGGCTAGAACGATTGGTATATCAAAATGGGAATGGGGTGTATGGGTGTATCAGAGAGAGAGAGAGAGAGAGAGAGAGAGGGAGAGAGAGAGAAATATACGAGATAAATAAAGGAAAATACAAATAATAGAAAGCAGCTGCTAAAAATCTGAGAATAATCGTCTCGAAGGACTTTTGGATTGAGTTTTTCAATAAAATATGTTTAGTTTACTATTTTGTTGCAGTTTCTCCGTGTAGCAATCATTCGAATATACCTATTATTATCGATTGATTTAAGTAATGATATATATTTCAGATCAGTTACGTACATTCTTAGTTTTCACTAATGCTATGAATCAGCAATTCAGTATAACAAAGATATATACATATATATATATATATATATATACATATATACATATATATATACATACATACATATAAACATACAGACATATATACATACATACATATATATACATATATATATATACATACATATATGTATGATGATTGCAACGTCTGATGATTGCAACGTCTTGTCAGACGAGTGTCACTCCCTCAGACATCCATGAGCCCAAATCCCTGAGGGAGTATCTATACAAAGATGATGTTACAGAGTCTTAGCTTTGTACGACAGCTAAGTCTCTCTCGGTTCAAAATGTTGAGATCCAGCAACAAGCAAGAGCAAGATAGCCAGCAACAAATTAAACTGCAGACCAGCTTAATGCGGGTACTGATCTCCCGCTTTATGTCTTTTTAACTCAGAGATTTGCTTCTCCTAGAAAGGTTGCCTTCACCACGGCTTACGGGGGCCCTCTCCACCCCAATACACATATACACACACACACAAATATACACAGTGCTAGTTGGCCGTTGACCCAGAAAAAGAGTTCATTCGCCCTTTGGAAGGTCTTGCTTTTAATCCTTCAGGGAGACTAGCCGCCCTCCTCACCAAACAAGTCTGGTGGGGGAACCAGATTAGTCGCCGGTGACCCGACCATGAGGCAGGTAGTACTGGGTTACATGGTACCAGTAGCATATGACATGGCCTGACATATATATATACATATATATATATATATATACACATATATATATATGTATGTATGTATATATATACATATATATATACATATATATGTATGTATTTATATATACATATATATATGTATGTATGTATATATACATATATATATATATATACATATATATATATATAATCATACGATAGTCACTCACGTAAAATGTTACAGAGCGTTTAAGTTACCTCCGTTACACTTTTTATATAGAGCTGGAATAATATACATTTTTATTTCTGTTAGGAAAATAATTATATTATTACTCATGTTCAACACTTACAAAGCACCACGTAGAGACTAGGATTTGAGACCATGTCTAGGAAAGATTAACAAGATATTTGTTCATGTATCATATAAAGTTCATCATATCAATACAGCCAGGGAAACAGAATTGTATAGTGTAGCTGTTCGAGGGAAGAAACTATTAGAATAGAAAGCTTTCTGGCATTTAAGGATAGAAATAATGCCCAAATAAATAATGCAATGCAAAATTTTGCTGAACAGTTAAGACTAAATCTCCAACGAATCTTTTAATATTTTAAAATAAAAACAAACATACCATAATAGTGTTTTGATGCCCCGAAGCTTTGCACATATTTGTTAAAATATTTCAATTTATCATTCACACATCAAGTTAAGATAAATATATAAATCATGACGATATGAGATACATTCTCTGTGAACTCTTTACAGAGATATTCGTTAGAAGTGTGCAATAATCAGAAACATAAAAACAAACCAACACACCCTATGTCCCTGTATATGAGTGTGTGTTTTGGTCTGTTCACGCGTCACTATAAATTAGTTCATTAAAACTAAGATTATAATAAATAACTAACATGCCATTCTTCTTCATGAGAAATGTTTAATATATCCCGATGCCATATTATTTGCAGAAATAACTTTGCCTCGTTTTGGATATATGGATATTTGATGGCGTGATGACATTGTCGTGATCGATCGGGCAAGGTTTAATTTAGACCTGGATATAAAGCAGAATAATATGCACTAGGCTAACGATATGACATATTCTTAGTTCCATGAACATTATCTTAAAGCTATATACGTAAGTGTTTTGGTGAGTGTATGTGTGCGAAAAGAAAAAGAACAGACTTACCCCAAAGCAGTTAAGTACTTGTTGATATGCTTAGAGTTTTGCATTAGTTTCTCTTATATTTTGGAAAAATAATTTCTACCAATGTGTGGTAAATATTACCAGTCTGCTTCACACGCACCCCATCCGCGCGCGCGCGTGTGCGTGCGTGTGTGTGTGTGTGTGTGAATCGGACTGGTAATATTATATATAAGTTAAATACGTCGTAAGATAGCGTACTTGTCGCACAGGTCCTACATCAACCATATCCGATGGGTAGGTCCCAGCTTGAGGGCTTTGGGTAGTGTGGAGCAACCCTTTAATTGCCATTGCTCCTAGATTCACTCTGACCCAGACTGGTAGTACCGGTTAGGATTTCAACTATGGGTTTAATAGCAACCGACTTAAAAAATATATATTCTAGTAAAATTTGTTCTTCAAAATCACTGGATTCGGTATTAAATAGGAATGAAATGAAAAGGGTTGATATGCCGTAAAACAAAAACAACCAACCAAGCAACGTATTTGTCCCACATCATCAGGAGTTGCTCTAAGTCTACTTTTCTTCCGTAACAGCTTCGGAAACTATTGTGGGATGTCTCTTTTTACTATATCCGTCTATCTCTCCCATAAACGTTGCGACTCTATGGATATGTTCCTTCTCCTTCAAAATCTTAGTAATAAACACTCGTCTAACTACAACAACGATCAACAATATAAGGTACTCTTTATCTCTTACGAAACCAAGCGGAAATTCTATTACTAATGTTATCTTCATATAACTACCCGATTGTGGAACAAAGCACCGCAGGGCTGCTTGCCACCTAACAATAACTTGCTTGTTTCGAATATAAAGAATTTGTTGTAGAGCCCCCGCTGAAAGAAATCGAATTCTAGCCACGTTTCACTATTAATGATTCTCACAGTCCTTATTCTCCTGAGGTTTCTGGACCTTGATTAGTAGTCACCTCCAAAACCTTACACCGTTACAGAAATTGAATGTGCAACTTCAGTGCGGAAATCAACTAAAATTTATTCAAAACTTAAATGTGACAAATGTACAATGTACGCACCTTGTAAAATGTTATATCAAACGTAAGATTTATAACACGGTATCATGGGACTATCTCTTGATTAACTACAATAGTGTCGTCTTCAAATCTAATCTAATTAATTCTTTGCTGAGCCGTCTTCTTTAATAATCAAGTTTGACATATTTACATAAATCGTTACTAAACCTCCTCGATTTTTCAAATTCAATTAGACGTTATTCTCGAGGTGTTTTGGCTTTTTTATTAGTGCTGAATCTTGTGTGAAAAACAGTCAGAACTTGCAAAACTATTTAGTTATTAAGCCATTGGTAATCGAAAGCACTCAAGTGTTACAAATAAATGAAAATCTACTTTTAAACATGAATAACTGAAGTATTGAACTCGCTATAAATTTACTATAATGCTTATAAAACTTATAAACTGAATCAAATTTGTGTATTGCTAATTTGCCATCGATATCCTTCATTATGTATATTACTTTTCATCAATTTCTCCTGTGGCTTATAGTATCATGTTGTTAGGAAGTAGGATATATAATCTGATATAATTTATCCAGAAAAAATTGTCCAAATTGCAATTATTTAAATTTCCCTCGTCAAAATAAAGGAGTGTAAAAAGTATTAATCCATTTAAAAGTATCATTTTCGATTGCATATTATATCAATATTGCTGAGTTGTAAAAAATTATTGACAGCCCATCAGCAGCATCCTATGTCGTATGATCTACTATTTTCTGTTGATAAAGTGACGCTAAGCCTTTTAACCTGCCTATGAATAATGCATAGGAGTTGAAATGCTATAATAAAAAGAAGCCGGTCGAGAGTAGATAAAAGAAAAGATATAAATGAACAAGAATAAGTCAAACATAAACTTTAGCATCAAACCGAATATCTTGAAGGAGGTTACGGCAGATTACTGAGTACAGGATAAACCGGTAAACGTGGCGCCCTAAAGAAAACAAGACTAAAACTTTATTTGAAAACTTTTTATTAAAAAAAAAAATCAATTTATGTAAATATATTATGTAGTATAGCCGATATATGTTCAATATGGCCGCCTCCAACCTCAACTATCGCCTGAATACGTGTCCGGCGGGAGTTCACCGAACGATTACTCAGCGAATGACGGTGATCAGCTGGCGTTGATGTTGAGGAATGTCATGTTGGGGATGTTCCCGACGTATGATCAATCGAAGTAGTCAACCGGGTTCGGGTCGGTGGGGGAGGGGGAGCTAGTGAGAGAAGGATACAAAGTCGTAGCACTCCGAGTCATGCTGAAAACCCCAGGGTTTGTCAGAGGCCATATAATTGCACCAAAGGATCACCACACCATTCAGCACATCCAGATACACTTAGGTGTTGACTTTCTAGCTGACTTCGAAGATGTGAGGTGGCATGAGGTGGTCCTTACTTGTGACTACACCAAAGTCAATAACCGTGGCTAGAAATTTCGTTGAGGTGTACCCTCAAGCGCGGCAAAGTTCAGACTTGCATTTTGAAAGTGTGGCAATGGTTATGTCGTCATAATTTTGATCGGTAGAGAGTATGAGTTGTACAGCGGCGCATCACCTATCTTGCTCGTTGAACATGGTGTTACTCTCAGACATGAAAATCTTTCAATCGCTTTTGGGATTTAACAAAACTGGCCAACGAGTAGATGATCTGCAAAAAAGAAGAAAACCGATTTTTATCGAGCAGAAATGGAATCATGTCTTTTCTAAAGCGACAATTTTGCCTTTGCTTCATGTATTAGATGTCTAGCGGTGTTAACGTATAATAAAACATTTAATGGGACTATATTTACTGAAGAAAGTGTTCACTGCTCGCTATCTATGCAAATTTCATAAACCAATTGTATTTCCTTGAACTGCCTACTTGTAGAACTCTATAAACTTGGGCATCTTTCAAGATGACTACATGATCGTGTTCAAGTCCATATAAACAGGCTCTATTTGAGCCATCGTCATAAATAATAAAATTCTACTCAATTTCAACTTGTACCTATCATTAAAGTGTTGTCTCGCCGACCTCCTGACAATAATTCACTTTTATCCCCGGATGGGTTTAGGGCCTTGGTAAGTGATGATTCATTTTTTAAAATAGTGATGGTAAAAATGTAAAGCATAAAAACAAAATGTCGGTAAATACATTAGCACGCAACATCGTGAATTATTACCGGCTTGAGAAAATATTACTTATTCAACGTGAATCAGAACCGACATACAGAGGCAACGCAAATAGACGTGGACGCCTCCATCTACACATGAAAAAGATTAGTTATATTTTTAAACAATAAATAGAAACAACGAGGGAATAACAACGGTTAGAAATAAGCAAAGTAAGAGGATAAGTGGAAACACAATCTTCAACCTTGAAATTTATTTTCAGGAAATAAATTAGGGGATTCTGAAAGTAAAGAATGAAAGAAAGAAATAGAACAATTCCCTACGAATTAGTAAGCTAATAGGAAAAATATATCAACAGCCTTGAAATGATTCTACAAACATCTCTCGCATAATATACACACACACAAACATATATATATATATATATATATATATATATATATATATATATATATATTTCTGTAGAAATATATTTTCTTACTAGTCAACCCGTGACCCGTTAGGTCAATATGTTATATTAGCTATGGAATTCATGTATGAGCGTGACACTTGTGACGTAAAGAAAAAATATATATTTTTTGACATGACATAAATATTTCTAGGAAAGTATATTAAAATGGAAAATCACGGACGGATCAATGAAACATGGAAAAAAATCCTCCCTATTCGTGTAAAGTTAACTATTTTCCAAATAATCGCTCCAAAATCGAATATTAAATATGATTTTCCTACGAATCGAACGCCTAGGAAAGTAATTTAGCAGCAAAAACGCACATGGACCTACCGATGATAACTATAAGAATGACAAACCCATATTGGAATCCTTCAACCAAGTTATAGAAACTTAAAATCTTAAACAAAAAAAAATTAATAAAACCGGAAGCAAAACAAACCTTAAAACCTAAAAACATAAAATAAAATAAAAAT
>NC_136515.1:45449559-45467059 GCF_053919585.1 Euprymna scolopes | reverse complement strand
TCATAATATTTGCATATAAACGTAATATGATTGAAAACTGTTGGAAATTCTAATATTGCTATAATTCTTTTACATGCTAACTCCTGTGCATGGTATTTTCTATGGACCGAATTAATATAGCCTTCAAAAACTGCTCCTTCCGCACAACGCACAGTGCTTTAATCAAATTACAACCTCCTTCTAAAACCAGTCTTTTTGTATTATATGTAAAAAACAAGAAGCGGTCGATTAAAACGCATGTGCAATGGCATAAGTTTTTGCTTTAATTCTTTGTAAAAAAAAAAAAATTAAGTTTTTATTTCAGACATGGATAAATGGTTAAAAAAATACGAATAAAGCATAAATGTAAAAAAAGAAAAGAAAGTGGGTTTAAAAATGCTCACCTTTTTATTTCTTCACCTAAAACTACAGAGAAAAGTGACGAAGCTATTATAATTCATCATACTAATTAAAAAAAATAATATTCGTAATTGCATTACTTTGATAAGAAACCCAATTCTTGAAAGTGATCTCATCTGCATTCGACTTTTTTCAAGATTGGGAGAACATATTCTATTCCATCCGATTTGAGGTCCAGGAACGTATTTAATTTTATTGAACCGGCATATTCTACTTCTCTCTCTAATCTATCTCAAATACGTGGGACAGTCTTATCTATAAATTCTACCATGACATTGTTTACAATTTTCATATCTACAATCTGCTTCATAAGAAAGAAATGCGGACATTGTATACAGAACGTAAGCGTCTCACGTGATAACCGATTCAATTTCTATTAGCGCAGCCCTCTTTCATATGTAAATAGATTGTCTACAACAAACACGAATATATTTAGAATAATAGAGACATTCAACATAATATATAGGCTATATGAATCGAAATATATATTATGCAAGAGTCATACTTACGTAGACATTGGATTAAACAGATGTAATTGGATGCCAAAGAGATGGGGCACATTTAAGTATTTATCTTCTGGATAATAAACATGGGTTGAGAACGAGACACGGTTTTATTTGGGTATCGTACGGGGAAAATGTGTTTAAACGGATAATGTACAAGATACACTCAACAACACCACCAGTATTCTATATCTCTATAAAGCCGCAATTCATCTAGTATAGTTGTCAAATTTTCCTGATGCAGCGAACTCTTGTCTCTTTGTCACTGTTTTAGAAGGAGTGAAAAAAGGAATTCGATCGATCTTGTATGGCACTCATCGTCAAGCTCTAACCTCTGACCCATTACTCCATTGTTGCATCTCTGTCTTTGATTCTACGTGCTTTCACAGAATAGACCAAAAGGAATTACTATACTTGTATCCTTTTAACTTAGATACCGCCAATTAAACTAGAATATTTCCCCCATCAATCTAGCCGTCAAAAGATATCGAGAATTATTTAATTTTAGTACAGTTAAACTTTGGGATACGACATTAAAAAATAAGTAACAATATACAGTCAATTATATAATACACATGCATGTTAACAAATGACATTATAAATAACATTGTAATGCGGGGCAAATACCGTAACCAGGGGTCGGAAATACGTCGTCTTTCATATCATAACCTAACAAGAAAACGTATCCACCGTATTCCGGGTTGTTACTGTAGTTTAAATATTCAGAGAGCTTGTTTTTGGAATTTTTTCTCTTCTCCTTGAATAAACTAACCCGAAGGAATTGTAATGAAATAAAAAAATATGTTTCTGAAGAACATTATCAATTTTAAAGGAGAGAAATTATACTTTTCCATGACTGCGATTAGTTGCTAACAAATGCATGTATTAATCACAGTATCCCGTAATATCTCATTGATTGGGATGAATACAAGTATTAAACACACATTTATTGCAAAAGTTTACATCTTATATAATGAAATTTGTATTTAATTTGTCTGTTTAAATATTAACTAAATATGTTTTAATCGTTAAATGCTGAATTACAATATATATTACAAAATATTAATTAATTGGATTAGTTGAATTTTTCAAATAATCACACAATTGCTGGCCGTATTCATTCGTTCAGATATAAGATCAAGCAGTTATATGCGAAGTCGTGGAAGGTTTGTCTCAGAATACAAAAAACTGTAGCGAAGAATCATCGTTGCAGTTCATACTACATAAATATGATGTTTCTTATCTGACATATCTTTGCTTCCATTAATAAGATGTAGATATAGCGA
Source organism: Euprymna scolopes (assembly GCF_053919585.1). Lineage (NCBI taxonomy): Eukaryota > Metazoa > Mollusca > Cephalopoda > Sepiida > Sepiolidae > Euprymna > Euprymna scolopes. Next base: position 45,464,871 of record NC_136515.1, on the reverse strand, counting down.
CAACCAGACAACAACTGATCCTGATACTGACTTCTCATGGATTTTCATTGGTATTCTGATAGTAAGGTGATTCTGATAGAAAGGGATTTCCCTTCCGTAAAGAAACACACTAAGAGGGGGATAGTAGAGACTATACCAATAAACATAATCACACGGATCTTTCACAAAAAATAAACACTGTTAATGTTGAATTTTTCTTGGCTTGGTATATCTATACTATTTGGATTTTTTAATACATAATTCAGCAATATTGTTAACATTTTTTGCTTTAAGTTCTCTAAGTATTTTAATATGTGTTTATGATATTTGGTTTTCTTGCTTTCTTGAGGATTTTTATGTAGAACATGATTGAGTTCTGCAAAGGGAATAGAAGATAAAAACATCAATATTTGCTGCATTTTGGGATCAGTAAGCCAATATCTTTAGAAAATCTGGCTTTGTGTCTCAACACACATTTTAATACTGGGTTAACGAAATTAAAAACTGCAATGTCGAGGTTGCACATAGATTTGCGAAGAGTTATGACGTATGCGATTCTCTTAATAAACAAAATAAACACTTTATCTTTTCTTAGAAAAGTCGGAGGGGATTGACTGCCGGATGATAAGGTTTTACATTCAACCCTTTCTCGTACATACCCACAGCGAATAAAATAAAAACACAATTGATTTTAGTTCCGTGTTGACATCACAGCGTGAACTCGTCATACCGAGGAACGGAATTATAAAAGAAAATCCGTTAAAAAAAATTGCTATCAAAAATATGTCCATATTATTTTGCTGCCCTGGACCCCTGCTCTCAGATCGCACAGAAGTCTGGCACTTGTCAAGGTGATTTACCCCCGCCAACCTAGGTTTTCAATTTTTTATTACATCCGACCTCGAAGCTTAATGTGGAGCCTTGTCTGTCGGTCGGTATATCATATTTTACTTCGGTATGAAATAATATTTTCTCCGCGTTCAGATACAAGAGACATATCCTTTTTTGATATGTTTTTTTCAATGTAAGTGGTTTTATTTGACGGTCAGTTTTTTCCCACTTCTCGTTTATTTAATTATAAAAAAAAATACCATTTCAGTTGCACAATTGCGATTAAGATTAAAATAATGTTTCCGGCGTCCAACATTTAAATTAGGAATAACATTTTTATCAATCTCTGAGAACATACTTTCAAATTAAATGTTTAAGTTTGTCAGGATTAGGCGCGAATTAGTATTTTTATAATATTTCAATTATTTCAACTATTGATCCCATCTTGAGTGTTGTTCTTAAAGTGTTCCAGCCGAATTACCCTCTGACCTTCTTCGCACTTATCTTGTTAAACTACCCAATCTTTCTGCCGAACTCGAGAATTGGCACGGGATTTAGAACGGGTCTCGTTATTTAATCCGTGCTCTCGTTCTGGTCGGGTAGATGTCCTAAGTAATTGCTGAGGGTTGTACCTTAACCTCCAGAATTGTGCAATTTATAAAGGAACATTACAAATACTCCCGATTTAGGAAAATAAACATTCATAAAATTAGATAGGTCGAAATGGTTTGACAATAGAGTCAAGATGGTAACACGTGCCCGATTAATCCAAATTTAATTAATTAAAATCAGAAACACATTAAACCTTATACAGTCCATTTTTTAAATCATAAATACATTAAACCTCGTATAGTTCAGTTTAAAAACCAGAAACACATTAAACCTGGTATAGTTCAGTTTTAAAATCAGAAGCACATTAAACCTTGTATACGTCAGTTTTAAAATCAGAAACCCATTTAACCTTGTATAGTTCAGTTTTAAAATCAGAAACACATTAAACCTGGTATAGTTCAGTTTTATAATCAGAGCTACATTAAACCTTGTATAGTTCAGTTTTAAAATCAAAAACGCATTAAGCCTTGTATAGTTCAGTTTTAAAATCAGAAGCACATTAAACCTAGGATAGTTCAGTTTTTTAAAATCAGAAACACATTAAACCTTGTATAGTTCAGTTTTAAAATGAGAAACACGTTAAACCTTGTATAGTTCAGTTTTAAAATAAGAAACGCATTAAACGTGTATAGTTCAGTTTTAAAGTCAGAAACATTAAACCTCGTATAACTCAGTTTTAAAATCAGAAACACATAAAACGTTGTATAATTCAGTTTTTTAAAAAAAGTATATATGACATTAAAAAAAGCTTCAGATTAATATAATTTCCGTCTGTATGCTATGCTTCAATTTTAAATAGCATTTTTGTCGATCTATCTAGCTTCGGTTTGAAATTAAATTGCAAAATCTACGCCCGGCTTCAGTTTGAAATAACATATTTGTCGTTCTGTCACAGGTTACTTGAAAAAAACATTAACTATAATGTTCGTTGCTTCGCCACAATAATATCAAAACCGTCGTTTACTCGAGCACAGGCCATTTACCCACATACCGCCCACACCACACGAACTTGTCATTGTGATGTGACGCCTTCCTCACCCATCTCAACCCAAGTTTTTTTTTATTTGCCCGCCATCTGTATCAGAGTCATGTCAAGAACACTCATCAACCGAACACAGTTCGTCGCTTTCTATTTCCCTTTCTTTACTTTCGATTAATTATTAAAGAAGCTTTTCCATTTTTGTCTTGGCATAATTAAGACATACGACACTATCGGGCATAATGTTTGTAAGGATTTCGACAATATGCTTCCATATAATAAATGAAACAATGCCTGGTCTCGGGAAAGTCGAGAAAACTCTCTCAAACGAAAGAACGTATTAAAAGAAAGTACGCTTCGATAGAATCAGTTCGACTGAATTTTAACCATTTAAAACATTTTTTTTCCTCTTGACACGTGATTTAATTTAACTTGGCCAATCAGAGAATATAGTTTCCCCGCCCCGTTTTTGTCAGAGCATTTTAATAAAACCATCTGGAAAATATGTTGGGGTCTAAAACTGCTTACTACTTTTCCAGATAAAGCTCAATATATAAAATGGAAAATTGCATGTAATTATGTACTTTCATGTTAGTATAAAATTTTAAAAAAAACCCAGATCGTAGTCAGAATTTATGCAAATTCATTCAGTATCTGTTGAAAAAACATGAGAATTTAGAAAACTACTTCTACAGGAAAAGTGAGGGTTGAAAAAAAAAGCTTCAGATATGTCCCTTTACGATTGAACTTAATGAAAACTTAAAGTGGCGTTGGAGCAATTTAACAGATAAATTACGTATTTCCCTATAAAAACGTACTGATTAATTTGCGTAATATTTGGTGTACTATAATATTTCGCACGATAATTAACTAAATATTTACATAAATCGGGTCTGAGTGCAATAAGAAATTGCATACGCATTTTACAGTTCTAATTTCATTATGTGCTTAGGGTGAGATAAGCCATTTGTAAGTTTACTCCCATGGGTACCTTCGCCACGATTTTGTTTCGGTCAATATCATCTATATATTAATAGGATGGCGTGTTTGTTAGGTATTTTTTGTTTCATGCTTGCATCCTAGTGACTCTTGTTTAATTGTTCTGGTCTACCATTTCTTGTGTAAATAATTTTACTAAGAATATTCATAAGTTTTAGGTTCGGTTTCGATTATAGCTGATAGCACTCCAGTAATCTATTTTTTTTTTATAAATACATTTATCAAGAATTCTTCATAAATTTAGGTTTTAGTTTCGATTATAGCTGAGGAAATTTGAGTTATATAGTTATATACATATATTTTTTCATAAGTTTTTGTTTCGGTTTCGATTCAAGATGATGCACCCAAGTCATGTGGATATATTATTTTATTTTTGAAATCGCAACTTTATAATATATGAAAATCGGTAGAGCATTAAATCTGTAATAATATATACGAAATATGCACTGATTTAAATTTCATATTTAAGCTGATTTACAACCGGGATACGCCGAGCGTCTCTGCTACCTTAGATTAATACTTTTGCAGTTTTAAATAAAGAGCTACAATAAGATAAGAGCGGCTCCATTTACGCTGAATATTTACAGAATACCAACATTAATATATTACATATCAATGAGTCCGTTGTGGAATTTTCACAGGTCCCGCTAAAGTCTATGATTTTAAATGACTTCATTAGCTGTATCCTACTAAATTATCGTATAAATTTGCAGAAAAAACGTTCGAATTGATTACATAAGACATACATCTTACTCACCTGTTTAGATTTGCTTTCACAGCCCATAGGTTTTTCCAACTAACTACTTTACTTTCAGTCACTGTTCTCTTTATGATAGCAGCTTGCATTCAGATTAAGTCTCAAACTATTGAGATTGGAATCCCTCTTCATTTAGCGCATCTTTTATATCTTCTGCCTTCATGCTATTAGCTACTATTCATTTACGAAATTGTAATACATAATCTATATTGTTCCTATTTACAATGGCTCCCCACGGGACAGAGTTAGACACCAGGATCGTTTTTTAACGTGGAGAAAAAGAACAAAAATAAAAATTGTCTCAGTCGTGAAGGACTTCTCCTCCAGTGATAGAGAACATGAAATTGAAGTGCAGCATCTGAAGAACAGATACCACACTTTGATCTTGTCACGAAGGCAAAAAAAAAATTTTGATGATGCCAATATTCTGCTTACGTGAATGTTGAACCATGTAAACGTCATACGATTTAGTGGACCAGAAACAATCTATATTGTTTCTGGTCCACTAAATCGTCAGGACGAATCCAAATCTACTATGAACTCTTGTTGCAGCATAATGACGTTTACATGATTCAACGTTCACGTAAGCAGAATACTGGCATCATCAAAACTCTGATAATATGAACAAGTACTTGTTACATCCTCTATATTTCTACTCGACGATAAAAGACGACGCGGTCGATTGGGATCTGGTAAGCATGAATCTCGCCAGAAAATTATACAAGTACTTTCTAAACGGCTCACCGCTTACTAAAAAGCCGTATGATTCAATGGTACAACCTAAAAGAATATATAAAATATAACCCAAAGTAACAGTTTTGGTTTTGATGTGTTTTCTTTTTTAAAAAAATAGTTCAAAAGAACAAATTGAAACGAAATATTCCAAAGGTTTACAAAATTAACTGAGGCAAAACTTGTCGAAATATAAGCACATTAAATTTGAAAGAGACATCTAACATTCTGAAGCCAATATTAAAAACAAAACAAGGAATGAAAATGTTAACCTATGAAAAACTTTCCTGTGAATTATTTAAGCAAAGTTATACTTAAGATAAATCGGTTATCTTTCTGATAGAATGATGTTATCTTCGCATTTATCGACCAAAATCTACTAATGCCTTTAGCGTGCGATACAGACAAACGACAATTTGATTTTAGACTTTAATATGAAAACGAAATCTTAAACTTAATCGTGGTTGACAGAAAGACAGAAAATGCAATTTCAAAATTATCTTTTACGCAAGAGATCAAAAGCCATGGACGAGAATAAAATTTGATACTAAAATGTATGAGAGAAAATATCAATTTAATCTTGAAAGGTAAAATATGACTGAAAACGTTAACTTGCGAGCCAGACAGAAACAAAATAGAAAGACCTAACTGTTTTTTTTAAATATATTTAAACCTAGGAGACTGACAAAGAAAAATACGATTTGAAAACAAAGAGTGAAAGACGGTCAATGGAAATGCTATTAAACCATAGCGCACAAGATAAACGAACAGACGCACAGATACACGAAATAGCTATTTCAAACTAAAGATTAAGGAAGAGTACAAAAGCTGTTCAAAATTTACGATGGCCATTACTTCTCTCTACTATTTTTTGATCACAGTAGATCCGTTGCTATTGATTTACATAGCAGATTACAGACTAAGCTTCAATGAAGGTTTTCCCTTGTGAAATATTCATATATGTATATATATATAGGTAATCTCCAAAAATACCGTTAGGGCTTACAACATGGCCGCCAGAAGAGTCACGTGATCCGGTTGATCCAAAACATGAATCGCCGTATTACGAAACCGGAAAACGCAAATTTAAAGCAAACTTTGACAAACAAGCATAATAATTAAGTACAAAAACAGTTTTTCAATATCATAATAATAAATAATTTATTTAGAACGGTCATTTAATTTTTTGTTGAGAAACCATCACAGTTTGTTTGTTTTTTAAATGTTTACAAAATGTCTACGAACGTGCGTAGACATTTTGTAAACATTGTTTTTAAAAAATAAAAAAATAATACTTCTATTATGTTTTAAACGACTGTAATAGTTTATTTTGGAAGTATATTTCATAAAGAAAATTGACAACCCACTTTAAAAACAGAAATTACGAGTTTTATATATTTTATTCGCAGTTTTTTGTGTGGGGTGTCAAAAATTCGGCCTAAAATTCTGATACACCTAGTCGACCACTTGTTTGTTCTGAATAAAATACTTTTTATAAACACTGTTTTAACTAAAAACAACCTAAGATTATTTCTCAAAGTTTGCCTATTTTTATAACAACATTATATCAACAAAAAATTAAATACAAACAAATTGTGATTGTTTGTCAAAGTTTGCCTTCAAGGCTGCGTTTTCCATTTGCACGATTCATGTTTTGGATCAACCGGATCACGTGGCTCTTCTGGCGGCCATGTTGTAAGCCCTAACGGTATTTTTGGAGATTACCTATATATATATATATATATATATATATATATATATATATATATATATATATATATATATATATATATACATATATATATACAAGGTAAAGGAGATTTACATGAGTAGAGTTTCTTTCCTAGAACCACTCACTGAAAACAAATTCTTCTTGGGCAAAACCTTATATTAATAAAATTCTGCACACTCGCCTCCATCATCACTAATCATCGTCGTTGTCCTATTGTCTTTGTGACACTCATTTAACTATCATCTTAATAAATGGTGACATTTTTTTTTTAAATGAGAAAAGAGAAATTGGTATTTTAATCAGAGACATAGAAAACTATCAGACACACATACGTATTCTAATTCAAATATTAGTTTTGTTGGGGAAAAACATCAAATTATATTTAAAACATAAACGCGTGAGACACAGAAGAAACCCCATGAAAGAAACGTGAGTAAGTCGGATGTTATTGTTATACTAAGCAATGCTTTTAGAACATTCAACATACCTTAAATGCAACACTAAAAATGCGTGTTTAACGAGGAAAATACAATTGTAAACTGAAACATAACACACAGATGAAGTAACAAAAATAGGGGTAATGGACATCTATAAATTAGTGATTTCTTAGAAATAAAAAACTAACATCGTAATTAATAAAATGAACGTTCCAAAACAATAAAACCCAAGTTTATGAAAAGCAAGAAAAACCGAAAGCATGTCAGACTAAAATTAACACAATCCTGTCCAACGTTGAAAGAGAAGATGGAAATGTAAAAAAAAAAAATGAATTGCAACATGGCAAACGAAAAATAAGAATTAAATTATTTGATTCGTTATATATTTTTTAAAGACTGAATTCACCAGGAACAATAAACTTAAAAAAGAATGCGAGGAAAGAAGGTTAAAATAAACAAGGCTGAAATAAAGCGAGTTTCACTAAAATGTAAAAGAAAAAACAAGCATATAAAAATAAAAGAGTAATAGAAATGTGTAAAGAGCTGATAAAAACAAAGATGGCGTCTTACTGCAAAGATGGCGTAAATTGTATGTGCACAAAAAAACACGAAGGACAAAAACAAAAGCGAAGGATCGGTCCGCTCAGAGGATAAGTTAAAAATAGCGGTGGGAATCATAACAAAAGTCCAATAAAAGCAAGACAAACAATCAAATTGGTAAAATGATATATGCACAAAAGGGAGTGGTTTGCAAAGATGATAATTGCAGTGACAATAAAAGACAAATTGGATTCCGAACAAAGTAAAGAAGGAAATAATAGACAAGTACTATTAACGATTATATAGGGAGAAAACCACCAAACTCGTTACAGTGTATGTTATAAAGCTAATAGATAACACTGTAAGCTAAGAAATCCGTTTTATCGAATTTGAATACTATCGGATATATTACGTTCATACACGCTTATGCCGTTTTGATATACATGAAACTAAAATGCCATTTTTTCATGTATGGACGTCTAAAATGAGTTCACTGCTACATGTCGTTTGGTGTAGAAATCGCCCGTGTCATCCGCAGAGTAAACACGATTTTTTTTCATCTACTTGCTGAGTTTTGTCTTGATATGAGCCGGGTTAGGGTGATGCTTATTGTTAGAATGTAAAACTGTGTAGAATAAAAGCAACTGTGATACGAATCGCGGTAGTTTGGACGCAAAATTATCAGAAAAAACAATGATGGGCAAAATTTTTTTACTGATTTCTTTTTAAGATAAGGTTATCGAGTCAACTATATTTTTTTTTTATAGAAGGCAATTGTTCTTTTTTATAAGTGGAAATGGGAGCACTGGCATTTCGTCTGTCTGCACTTTTCTCAATAACCATGCGTTGGAATTTTTGCACAAACATTAAGCATGATATGCGTAATAAGGTAACAGAAAGGATTTCCGAGAAAATTCTGGTTTACCTCCTAGGGGTACGTTTCAGATTAAATGGCTCAAATTGACATTTTTTGCTTATTAAAAAAAATTGATGCCTTGGATTTTTATAAAATTTACTGAAAAGTTGTACCTAACTGATATCTATATAATTTGGTTGTCTATACATCGCGATAACTCTTGGGTATGACCCAGGGTTTTTTTTAGGGCTAATAAAAACGCTCCATTTTTTGGGACTATTTTACTATATTTGTCCGAAATTTTCTGTGTATGTCTAGTTAACAGTTCTGCATGGTGCTGAAATCAAATTTAAATATGTTAAGGCTCAGAGGACTTTTTGGGGCTAAATAGGGAGGGGGACACTGATGGACTTAGTCATTTCTGTTTTTTGCATGGTGTAAAACTCAAATTGACATAAGGCCTAAAACTGTACCGTTTGTTCATTTTCACAAGCATTTCACGTCCCGTGAAGATGTTTTGGGTTAAATGGGGGGGGCATATGCTAAACCTAGTCGGTTTTTATGCCTCATTCACTGTACACTCACAGCGGACTATGCATGCTTCACTTGTGTGTCTTAAAATTGCTAACGCGATGTAAATATGATTATTTTTAAGCAATTGAAAATTAAATAGGGGTGCATAAATATGTTGGACTAGAGTAAAATAAGATGAGGAAGTGTTATAAACATATTCTTTTCAACTACACGAATAATTGCGTTGCTCGTAATACTGTTTTACTATTACGGAAATTGCTACAAAGCCATCATAAGATATATTTTAAAATTACATTTTTCCTGTTTACTGAGGAAAGACGGATGTTTGGTGCATTTCTAGGTGGTCCACCATCATAGGCTACTCCCGTTCGTCTTTTAGTTACATAAGTGTATTGCGTACTGTCAGAGGAACAACCATCGGTGAATTTTGACAGGATTGCCCTGGCAATTTTATAGAGGTCAGATTTCCCCTCTTTCAGGGGGTTATTTCATGATGCAGCTTCACCTTCCACTCTTGTGTCTGATCTTCCTGGGAATTGAGAAAGAAGTTTAAACACGTTTTATAGGCGGACAACATAACCTAAGTACCGTGAATCGTTTGAGTCGCGCCATCCAATCGTGTAGTTTGAGACTATCTAATACAGTGTTCAACATCATTTGCCCACAAGCACTTCCTAGTCTCAACGTTTGATAACATTTGTTGACATCGCAGAAATAATCATTAGTTTAATCATTTCTTTAGAAGAAAAATAAAAACGTCAAAAACCAATAACATCTTTGATAGTCGATACCATTGTCGTTTATTATTCCCTTAGTATTGATTTTTTTCTGGCAAAGAAGTCAATTAAATCGTATTTGCTATAATTATTGCATTCTAACAAATGAGATGAATAATAGGAGTGCTGCATGGGAACAAAATATGATTTAATAGAGGACTGTTTGTAATTAGGTTATTACTAATAAAACTGATAATAATATTGTTATTGTTATAATAACCATATGAAACCTAATGGCAACAATAGCAATGACAGCAGGCTGTAAATTACTTATTATTAGTGCTATGAAAAAAGCATATTCTTTTCATTGTTTTTACGCTCTAGTGTATATCCAACAGTTAAATACAATTAATCAACCGGGAATCACATCACTTATACATAAAAATGTATACGATATCAATGGATATATATATATATATATATATATATATATATATATATATATATATATATATATATATATGCGAATCAAAAAAAGGAAAAAGAAATACTGTTGTCATAGCCATATTCATTATTTTTATTCCAAGTTCATACGTTATAAAAGCAGCCTTAAGCTGGTAGTTTTACGTTTTTTGACAAATTTCTCTCATACAAATATCTCTTGATAAATTAATAAGCTAATATTTTTAGAGTAAATATTCTTTAGAAAAATGCCCTTAATAATAATTGATGCTTTTTCTGTGCTCATATAATTATTGCTACTGTGTCGAGTTTTGGTGAATTATTTTTCTGTGAACAAATACAATATAAACTACTATAATAACAATAAATGTTGAAGAGGCGCTTTGCATATAGAGTTATCATTATGTGACCACGAAACATTTTCTGTTTGTATGAGTTTGTTTCGGTACAAGATAGATATTTTAATATCTTAGCTGTTTTCAACGGTTACGTACTTCATATAATATCACACTTGCTTAAGTGATTTTCAAAATATTTGTAACTATTCCGAATCCTTCTATTATTATACGCATTACAGCAGCTTTTTTTTAAGTTTCACCTAACTTTAATCGTATAGTTTCATGCATTTGCTTTGGTTTTACAAACATGACGGTTCATATTAATGGTGTCGGAAATATTTATAAGGTTTTCATCACAGCAATGTTCTTCATATTCTATGATTCATTTGCAGTTTTTTTTTGTTTTTTTCTGCTTGTTTGTTTCTTTAGTATTCATCCTAAAAGTTGCTGGCAGAATAAAATATAATGTTGGTCATTTTTATTATTTGGATTATTCAGATTACTGTGGACTTCTTGAATATTGTTTTCACTACGTTTCGAACGACTTAACAACCGAGCCTTTTCAGTTGCATCTTGTAAAACTATCTTTCGTCGAACCGAGGAATCCGTACAGATTTTTACAATTAATTTAATCAACTGGATAACTTATTGTTGTTCTATTAGTAATGACCCGGCAAAAGTTTGAAGTAATTCGTAATTGAATTCTTAGTATCACTCCCTCTCCAATATAACCACATTAAAAGGAGCAATCCGCTTATATAAATTAGCAATCCTCGTCTAAATAATTGCAAAATAGCTGGCATGTTTATAATTCTTTTGTCTTTTATCAACATGTCCTATTTTCTTGCCTGTATGTGTTTGGTTGTTTGTATTTTCAAAGATCATTCTGTTTTATTTCCCACCACTAAATCTCGTCCATGCTTGTGTCATTTGTTTGCGTGTTTGAATAGCAGTTTTTCCACAGTTCTCGGTGAACAACTTTGCTAAGCCAGTCACATTTGCTTTCTGTTATGTTTTAATAGTGGATTTCATCCCGCGTAAGTCTTTTTTTCGAATTCCCGTCGCCAGCGTTGTGTCTGCAGACATAATTAACAACACAAAAGTAATGATATACAATAATATATTAGGAAGAAAAGTGATATACATATTTACATGTCTTCAGATATACTTCAGTTTGAGATATTTCGGCAGGTTGCGTGTTGCATGTCTTACTGGAGGCAATATAGGCGTCTTGCCTACTGGAGGCAATATAGGCGTCTTGTCTACTGGACGGTCGGTTGCCGAACTCTCCCGGTATTGGTGATTGATACCTTTATATATTTCACTCACCCGCCTATGTTAATTAGTAGGAGTCTCCACAGCACTTTCTTTAATATGCTAAGTGAAATATTCGGTAAAAGATGCTAATATATTTTACCGTTTTTTTTCTCTATATCTACACGATATACATTTATTGTTTTCTAGTACACATACCCACCAGATATATAATATTAATTATTCTAGCAATTAAAATAAATCAGCAACATAAGTAGTATGTATTGAACTCGTTTAAGTTTAGTTTTTATAGTTTTCCACCCTTATTCTTAAGCACAATTTTTATCGATTTCAAGCGACAAAGGATACCTGCATCAAAATGAGTTTATCCCTCGTGGAAACTAGGAACTTAGAAGAGCTATTCGGAACACTTGCAGGTTATACAGAAAACATGGAGTGTTATGAAGTTTTTATTCTGATCAGTTAGTTAAGGTCCAAGTCCAATTTCTACTCTAACACTAAACTTCATATTAGTTGTCTTCAGTGAATGACGATAAAATCATTATCGAGTGAAATCATCGTAGTTTTTTGTACGTAAAAAGAATGACGTTTTTAGGAATTAAATTTTACCACATTAAAACGCTATCTTGTGTTTAACTCTGACCTTATCAGAAGGAAAGTAAAAAAAAAATACTAAAAGTACAGCTAAAGATCGATCGTCAGCTCTTTTATATTTTTAATCCATAATTGTAGGGACAATACATCGATTCACATCTTGGCTGTTAATTAGTTAAATTGTTATCACTTATCAAGGCCATAAAACACTCGAGAATTGAGTTTTCCATGTTTAACAACTGGACAGTAAGATAACACTGTAATGGGATGTAACAATTGTTCATATCGGGCAAGATTTAAAACGACGGCTCCACAAATATATGTTTACATTTGACTGGAAAACGATTATTTTTAGTCAGCTGGGAAGAAGCTCCACGATATTATGCTCTGCATGTAGGCAGTTATAGAAAACACAACAACCTTGTTCACTGAAAGTACATTTAATTTTAGATACACGGAGGTAGAGTGGGAAATTATTGAAACTATTTTGTTATACTAGTTTCTTCCAAACTCGAACTCCACGCTCGGTCATTAAAGCAGGCGACTTCATTATTCTGAATAAATACAACTCGTATTTCCATTTCCGTTTGCCCCGCTTCTTCCCGCGATTTCACGAGTGATTCTCGTTATTATCATCGGCCATTATTGATTCGTCCTCATCTCATTATCTTCATATTCATTAGAATCATAATATCATCAATCTTTTTTTACCAATTATCGTAATACTGCATTTGCTCTCCTTTTATCCGTCCCTCCTTTCGTCATATTGTTATCCTCATTATCACTCCCGTATTCCGTGCCATTATCGTCATTTCTTCGTTCCTTTTAGCTTCGTTAATTCTTTAAATTACATACCCGTCCTTTCCCACCAATCCAGCGTTCCCGCCTGTTATTTATTCTCTTCTTCATCATTGCTACCTAATCTACTTCTATTTTTGTTCATCTTTTCTTTAAGATTCGGTTACTACTTCTTCGACTTTTTTCATCACCTGTATTCTTTTCTATCTTCTCTTTCTTTCTTATCTTTCTTATCTGTTTTTCTTTTATTTTTTTAATTTTTCTAATGACATATTTGGTGTCAAAATCAAAAATCACAATAATGTAGGTTCAGAATGTATCATTTACGTTGATTATAAATATCAATAGCTTTCACTGAAATAACGAAAACATTAGTGAGCCATTTGGATCATACACAATTATATTTATTCCGACACGAACGAGATTGCTAGCACAACGGAAGAAAATGGAAAAAAAGCTATGCTCATAAACACACACATATCAATATATATATATATATATATATATATATATATATATATATTAGCGGAAGGGGAACGCCCGGCTTTGCCTGGTCGTAAAATCCCTTTATATATGATATTTCAATTTGCCCAGATTTCCTATATCTTAATATGAAGTCATGATTTCTAATGTAGCAAACACAACCTGGGTGCAATCAGCTATAATCGAAACCGAAACTGTAGCCTTCAAAGCGGGTGACGGTACATCTACACCAACGTGACACGCATATAAACTGATTAAAAATTAAAATTAATAATTAACTAATAATAATGTACGAAATCTATAACGATCCTTTAAATTTGGACCCATTTTGACCCCTCAAAAACTATTTAAACCGGTTAAAGATCAATGAAATAACGGTCCTTAAAAATTAAATCATATGAGGCGTCTAGCGCCGATTTGCGACTGTTAGTTTCGAACGAGTAGAGTTTGATGATATAGAGACAGACACATAACATTTTAAATATGGAACTAGCGGAGGGTTTGTCCGACGTTGCCCGATCGTAAAATGCACTTAACTATATAATTTTGATTTGTCCAGATTTCGTATATATTATTATAGAGTCGTGTGTCAAAAGCAAAAAAAAAAAAAAAAAGTATCTGAGTGCCATCAGCTAGAATTAAAACCGGAAGAAAAACTATAAGGTGTTGTATCAAAATCGGAATGTGCTTTATTTCATTGAAGTTTCGACAATTATAGACCTAATTCATTCGCATATGTATAAAACACGTGTGTTTAAAATTTTAATGGACTCGTCTCAGCCGTTTACGATTAAATAGGGAAACAATGCACACACTGAGACATACGCACACGCACAAAATATAGACACAAACAGTAAATGCGTCTGTTATATATATATATATATATATATATATATATATATATTATATATATACATAAACGCATATGTGAATATATATATGTGTGTGTGTGTGTGTGTGTGTGTGTGTGTGTGTGTGTGTGTGTGTGTGTGTGTATTTCATTAGGGAATCATCGAGTATCGAGGTTCAAAATCCAGTTGATCATAATGATTAATGTCGACTAAAATATGACACATCTCCGTGATGATCGCTAATGCTAAAACATGGGTAGTGTGTAGTCAATTTAAAATATTGCCCATAAGAATTCATTTTCATTAGACATGGATCCAATTTTACGATATTCATATGGGAAGCAGCCCTCTTTTATCGTGCTCCACTAGCAGTCAGTTCTCGCAAAGAAATTTTCACATGCAATTGTCGCTTAGTTTTAGCCCCAGATAGAATATAAGAGAAATTATTGGTATTTTTTTTTAAGTGAGTTAAATATTTATTGTGAATGAATTGCAAGTAGAGCATAGATTGAAGTTAAGTTAAACATATTTCGTGACAATGAAGATAGAATAGAGATGAGATAGGGGCATCTCTTCTGTAAAAATAGGAAGTAAACAGCAAAATGATACCGATTAACTAGATTTCGGAAGTCATTTTCACCCTGTCATTGCAGGAAAGGAACTTTTAACCGTTCTTCCGAGATTTTTTTACACACTGTACGTAATCTTAGGGCGTATTTATACAGGTTAGTAAATCTTTGCAGAAGCCATTTTAATAAAAAAAATACATAGTATACATGTTTTCTCTAATTGAAACTTTCAGATAAT
>NC_136515.1:45442059-45444559 GCF_053919585.1 Euprymna scolopes | reverse complement strand
CCTTATACGGAAGAAATTTCTTTCAAAACCGAGAGTTACTATATCAAATCTTGTAGAAAAAAAACATGGTGTCTGGAAACCGACAAAGGAGGAGACGATGGTTGGTATTTACTTATTTTTCAAAGCGCGGTCGCATGTGATTTATGTACACTAAGCGTATAAAATCTTTTTCAATAAAATATCATCATTCCTCAATAGGGGCTTCTGAGGGAATTAGCAATAAGATAGATGTTTCCCAGAGTAAAATGGTATAACAAAGGTGAGTGGTCATTGTCGAATTGTACAGACATCAACCGAAAACAAACATGCATCATCATCAAGTGAATGAATATGAGACTGGTAGACGACGAAGTGGCCTTAATTGTTATGAATAACACAGAATTTTTATAACATGGCCTAGAAATAGTTTAGCTTATCAGCAATGCCATAAAACTAAGACTAAAAATAAGCGAGGAATGTAACTTTATTTCAACGGTTTCCTTGATAAATATTTAATGAGATGAGTAGACACTTAAGGATAGATAGTGTTATTTGGAAATGACCTTCAATCGTAATTTTTAGAGGGCTCAAAAGCCGACCTTGTTTGATAAAACTCCCTTATGAGTTAAAGGTTTTGTTTTAGTTCTCCTTGCTTTACACTGCTTCGTACAACAAAACTATTTCATAGAAGGTAGACGGAAAGATTATACTAAGTACTTGTATTTACACGCAAACTTTCGTAAGTAACTTAAAACAGAGACAGGGGGGATGTGTTTCATTTTATTATACATAAGGGAATTAAAAATAGGGACATATAGAGATATTGATAGCTAGGTAGCTAGCTAGCTAGATAGATAGATAGATAATGAAAGAGAGTGAGAATGAAATTCTGATTACGTCCTCGAAAAAGTCCACTAAAAGCAACATGAACTCGAGTTCCCAGATTGTCAGCTATTTATTCTTGGATTCCATATATTCTGGATTCAGATCAGAACGTTACATATGCATTAGTCTCACTAGTTGGTTACGTTCTTTCATCGGATACGTAACAGTTATTTACATAGCGTAAACAAACATCATCATCATAAAAACGAGTTTTCTTAACACTACAAATCAATACAACAAAAGTATTTCATAGATTATACTAAGTACTTGTTGTTCTCACTCTCCTTTTCTCATTATCCATCTACGGTATATTTTATTTTCCAGATGGATTTTTTGTTGAAGGTATTTATTTTTGCCGACTTTACTAACAGTCGAATTTCTAATTTTTCCTTGAAAGACTAAACATGTCTAGCCACAGTATAAACGAAACAGTTGGCAGGGGAAAGCATATATATATATATATATATATATATATATATATATATATATATATATATATATATATGTATATGTGTGTGTGTGTGTGTATGTATGTATATATACATTGATTCATCCAAATGCTTTGATGCTTGGTAGAAGTATTGACCTTCAAAACTATCCATCTCTCCCTCTATTTCAAAACATTCATAAATTTATTGTTGCTCAAAAGCCAATTACATGCCGAAATTCTTTTGATGTATTGTCAAAGCTTTATTTGTAGTTGCGCTGGCAGTAGGCTTCAGTTTCTTTCTGTCTGATCAATGCTTATACTGGGAGAGTATAGTGACCATTTAACGAAATGCATCTTCTGTTGATTTCAATGATATGCGAAATCGTGAACAGAATTGTTCCTGATTGATTCTCTATTGCATCAATCCCCTGCATTCAATGACCTAACATAACGTACTATTATATAAAAGTCCTTTTGTATGGGTGTGTGAATTCCATCTCTCATAGGTTCGGAGACGAATGTGATTGTCATTTGTAAATTTGATACAAAGGGAATTTATATGTCTGGAACTGTGCTTAGACGACTCTACATATGTTTTTCTCATGGATTAAAATAAGACTTTTTACAGGGGAAAGTTTATACGTAAACTGCCAAGGGAGATAATAAAATTTTAGCAAATGGTCTCTTCTATAAAAAAACATAATTATTTACATCTGGATGTATAGCTCTGTGGTAAAACATTCGACTACATATCAAAGTATCCCCTGTTGCATCACGGGGTACCTCATATGGTTATTTAATGTTTTCTTGTGAATCAGTTGAATTTACAATAACAAAATGCGGTATTATTTAAAACTATAGCAGATCCTTCCCTCGTTTGCATATTTTAAAACTAAACGTCAATAAGAAGTGACCTTCCAAAGTATTCTACGTCAAGTCCAAATATCAGCTGACGTGGTATCGGAGACAAATTCAGACGGAATTTGAGGAACGATATTATCATTATATTTTTGTATTTTGATTTCTTACAAGCAAAACCATGGACCAAATTCTTCCTCGTAATATATGATATTCATTATAAGATTGAGTATGTATTATTATACAATCAATCAGCATAAATTAAAAGAGCATGTTTAAGTATATTCGTCGACCGCGCAACGCCGGGCGTTCAGCTATTTTATATATAACGCGAATGACTATTTTGTA
>NC_136515.1:45432059-45439559 GCF_053919585.1 Euprymna scolopes | reverse complement strand
AATACACTTATAAATGTCTAACATTTATCTACACCCGCGCATATATACACACACATTACAGACATACAGAGACAAATAATAGTATTTTTCTTTACTTATGCAGCGTGGTAACATCTTCCTATTTGCAATATTATGCTACCCGACTACAGACGGGTGTACATATATATACATATATATATACATATATATATATATATACATACATATACACATATATACACAAACACACACATACATACATACATAAATACATACATATACATATATATACATATATATATATATATATATATATATACATATACACATACATACATATAAACACACATACAACAGACATACATATACATATCAACACATACATACATATATAACATATATATAAACAACATTCGGACATCCATATATTTTTGTAATCTATATTGTTACAACAATTCTATACGAGGCAGCCTATTCTAATAGTTCAGAAATATACGTGTGTATACTTACATCTACATACAATAGACACAGAGACACATCCACATACAAACATACACACCGATACATAGATAGAGATATACATATATATATATATAAACATACAAACATACATGCATACGTAAAATACACCTATATATCCAAAGTCACACAAATATAGACATATATATATATACATGCATACATGTACCGTGCCACCAAATGATACATCTAAAGTAGAAACAGACATGAATACACCTACTGTATAAATACACTTTTTCTATCAAATTCCACATCTCTAGTTATGTTTCATGGCCCCTTCCGCTTGTTACACTTTCTTAAGTTGTAGGTTTTTACCGTAAAAATTGACACTACGTAAAAATTTATATTGAATTCAGCATGAAGTTCATAGGGTTATCCTCATATTTAACAAAGGTTCTTTCGATGGTAAGGCAGATATACATAAGATGTATCACGACACAATAATAATATATAATAACATATGACAGAAATCAGAGTATTTAGGTTATATAAACCTAGTATATAAGCTTATATATTGTAGTACTTACCTTCATCTTTGCTTATTCACACTAATACCCTTATTCCTTTCTCTTCCATTCACCCTTCATTCCTTACTTTCTTTTATCTATTTATTTCTTCTATTTTTTTTTTTTTATATTAATAAATTATTTTTCCTACCCGGGTCTATAAAGATCATATATCCATACATGCACACACCCAAAAATATCCATATGCATACATTATTACGGGCTTCACTCAAAACGATCTATTACTCATTTAGTTCAAATATACCTTCATACAGGTACTTATTTCGGCTAGTAATAACATAACTGCTCGATGAAGTAGAACATTAAGTGACTTACGTAACCCATATGGGTATGATTATAGTTGTGACCTCACTTATCCTCTTTGTGGGGGTTATTTGATGGGGGTTAGTTGTACTTATAGCAGTTCCATTATCCTAATTTAGAGTTCCTTAAGTGCATGTATTCTGAAATGTTTGCAGGATATAGCAGTTTCTTGTTTAATATTTAATAATTTTTCTCGGTCTTTAAACCTAGTTATCTCAAGTTTTTCTGATAAGCATAATAGACATGGTGAGTTCAATGAGTGGCAAGTATTGGCCCTTCTAATAATATTCCATTCTATACTAGGTGTTTTATTTTCTTTAACTAATTTCCAGTAATATAACGATAAGGAAGTGTCCTTTTCATATGTTTGATTATTCATCGAGCGTGTATGTCCATAGAATCTATTTTTGAAAGTCATTTGGGTACTCCCTATGTAGAATCTTTCGTCCCTTGGGTTCTCCATCGGGAATATCCTTGCTTGGTATACCACCGATGAGGTCAGACATTCATTTTTTATTGGGCATTCCTCAGGTTTTTTACAGTTACATTTATTCACTGCAGTGTTTGCACTAGTATTCTCCCCCTCTCTATTAGTCGTCTTTAAAATTCTTCCATTATGCTTTTTTATAATCCTTTCCAAATTATCACTACAGCTGTAACTTAATTTTAATGTATTTTTATTAAATATCTTATGTAATATATTATTTGGTGGGAAATGCTTATTAATAAGTTGTAAAAATTTTGCACCAAGTTTTGTTTTCAACATAATGTTAAAGGGGGGTGTGAACCAAATAATTTTCCTACCACGATTTCTAGATCCATTTGTGCTAGTGTTATTTATTTTATATTTTATCTCTATGTCCTTATATCCACTATTTTTAAGTGCTGTATTATAAATGTACACAATCACACACACACACACACACACACACACACACACACACACACACACACACACACACACACACACACACACATATATATATATATATATTTATAAAGAAAACACTTTGGTCGTAGAAGATTTGTCAAGCTTTACATACAGATAAAGAAAATTACTGATAGCGGTAGTAACTAAACCTTTGTGTGCCGTATATGTTTTATAGGGGGGCGGGCATAGAATAAATGGCAGCCAAGAACACTGCATGAAAATTTCCATAGGGCAAAGAGAATCTCGCAAATCTCTTCTTTGTAGAACACGTAGATTTCGATGTCAGTTTCGTATTCTGTGTAGACAGAAAAGCAGCTTCATCACATGTTTGAAGTGACTTCAATGAATAAAATTATACACAAAATATTACAAATTTTAAAGAGATTATGTTCCAATTAAAACAATTTTTATAAAAATAGTACGTTTATTACGTTTAGTCATGATATAAAAATATTACATTTAGTACGTTTTCTCATAAAATAAAAATAGTACGTTTAACGCGATTAGTCAAAAAATAGTCCGTTTAGTCATAAAATGTTATTTTCTAAGTTAAATGTTATTCGGATGTTAGATTTCAATTCTAACAACACTATTTTATATATAAGGTTTAGTCATAATGCCCGGTGCTGAAAAATAATTTTCCAAACATCTGTTTACTAAATGTTCTCATTTAGTGAGGTAAATGTTTGCTAAATTAAGCTTGAATTACCAACTAACTAAGACTCTTATATCGACAATTGAACGCATCTGAAAATAAGCAGCATTTATATTTACTGATACACCTTGTAAATATTATTTAAAAAAAGTGTCTTAACAATTTGCTTTTCTTAGACCGGGCAATGTACTCCCTACCGTAACCCTCATTTTCAATAATCGTTTCATTTATTTGTCGTACGTGCAAAGCTTTTCTTAATACGATTTCGCGCTTATTAATCAACCTTTGATGGAATCCTTGACTGGGTCAAATAAAGATAAACCATGGTCTTTGCGACACACAAAAAAAAAAGATATGCAAATCTGAGGTCAGTGGGTCACACAAGGTATTGCAGGGGATCAAGTAGCGAATACCTCAGCGGATGTCTGCTCTACGATGGCCTACATTGACGAGTTGCCGCAGGCTATTGCCTCGGTTAATAAAGAAAAATGCTGAACGCACGTTTTCAATGAAGACAAAATTTATTCTTTCTCTTTTTATGGAATAAGCACGTTAATAAGGAATTAGCCGTTCATATTTTTTTTTATCGCATTAAAGACAACTATTTACAAGAACTTGTTAATATTTTTTTTAACATGTTAATTTTTATAAAGTAATTTCTTTAAAGTCTATGATATTTTGTGCTGAAACTTTTGCCATTTTAATGCCATGAGGAAACTAAGAATGTCTAAATTGTTTAAAATATAGCAATAAATATACTCATACCCTAATTACTTATTGGAATATAAAGATCTTTAGTAGAAATATATAAAAGGTTCTCAGGCAATCTAACAGCGTATCTGTTTCTCTGTTCCTTTATGATGTTTTCTGCTCTGTCTTGCATATACACACGTATGTATATATATATATATATATATATATATATATATATATATATATGTGTGTGTGTGTGTGTGTGTGTGTGTTTGTGAGTGTGTATTTACATATATATACATATACATATGTATACATATATGTATGTATATATGCATACATATACATATATACATATATATGTATATATGCATATATGTATAAATATGTATATATATACGTATATATGTATGCATGCAATTATATATATATATATATATATATATACATATATATATATATATATATATATATAGAGAGAGAGAGAGAGAGAGAGAGAGAGAGAGAGATGAGCAGGCCGCCTGGCGTAGCTCGGTCGTTATGTATGCGTAATATTATATTTCAATGCATGTTGATTTCGTATTTAATATTATAGAGATAATTATTTATTGATTATATTTTTATTATGCATGAAATATAGTATTTCAAAAGTAAAAATAATTTTGTTTAAATGACTACTAGTCTATCAGCTTGGATGGAAATTGAAACGCATATATCTCCACCATTAAACGTTAGCGTATCAACTAAATTCATTAGTATACGAAAAAAGCATAAAACAACGTTGTCTAACATAAATGTTATAATTAGGGAATGCATAGAAACAAAACGGTTATACTAGCTGTACTCCAGGCCAATGTTTATTTTTTATTCAATGTGGGACTCTTATCAGCTATTTTTCTATATATATATATATATATATATATATATATATATATATATATATATATATATATATATATATATATATAATCAATTTCCAAATTTATAGGGCAAATGTCCATAAAAAGTCACCCTTATATCTATACTAGCGGCCACAAATCTTGGACAATTTAGATTCATTTTCTAATTTTTCCAGAACATTCGGTGGGGGGGGTACAATTATACTTACACACATTTAATATGCCTTTTATGACGACACACTGTATTAATTAAACTTCATTAAAAAGGATAGAAAAAGTTATGAGCATTTCAATTAAAAAAAAATGTAAAGTCCCCAATTGGGACAAAGAAAATAAATTTAAAAATAACATTGAACATCAAAATACCAAAATTGGTGGAGGCGCATTAAATATCTAATGGGCAAGCCCTTATTTTCTATAACTGCAGCGAATTTTTTATTGCCAGATTGAATGAGATGACGCCATTAATCACGTGAGACTTTCGCCCATTCTTCATTAAGTTTGAGCTACATTTCTTCAGTATTGATAGAGTTTCTTGCACTCACACGGTTCCCTAAAGTAGACCATAGGTTTTAAATGGGTTTTATGTCCGGATTTTTAAGAGGCTATTCCAAAACATCAACATTCTGCTCGTCCAAATATTCCATTACATGCTTAGCCCTGTGGCAGGGGAAGTTATCCTGCATGAAATTAGGTTTTTCACACTCAGAATTTAGAAGTATTGGGATGACATGATCTCTCAACACGTTCTTGTATATCAACTCTGGTGTTTAGACGAACTAGACCAGTCATTCCTTCCAATAAATCATTTCAAACACCATTACGCTACCCCACCAATCTTTACAGTTTTCCTCATGCATTTTTTATTAAATCTTTTGTCAGAAAACCTACTTATAAATTTATTCCCGTCAGATCCATTAACATTAAAATTACTACCCATCAGAAAAAATACATTTCGCCACTGATCATCTGCGAAAAAAAAAAACGGGCCCCAAATCTAATTAGACCCCGTTTCTAAGTGTTTTGTCCGAATGAAAATTTAGTCATAACTTCTTTATTATATTCCAAACATCACATCTAAACACTGGGGTCTTTGGCTTTTTTCTCCGTTCTACAGCATATGTTCTATGTGGCTACCATCTAGCTTTTGTTTTTTGGGGGTCACTCTCTATATGGATAAGAAAAAAAAGCCTTAACCAAAATTGTTTAATAGAAATAGACTTAGCACTTGCATAAGCTGATTTCGCAAAAGTCTTCAATTTTAAAACAGAATTAAACTACATGAGGAAGAAAAGAGAAAACCTTAACTAACATTTTGTAAATAGAAAACGTGGATCATCAGCTGATTACCCTGTAGCTGTTTGGGAGATTAAAATCAGGACAGCTGTTAAATTCATGGTTTTCATGTATATGTATATATATATATATATATATATATATATATATATATATATATATATATATATAACTACGTCATTTACTCACATAGAAGTAATATACGAAAGTATAAATTTATGCGTAAACTTTAAGTATTTACTTCAACAGTGCTCAATACGTAATTAGAGCAAGTTAGTAAGTTATAAAATATATATGGCGACTAAGCTACACTGAATATTTCGCGTTTCACCCATTTTAGAATTCTTCAGGTTTATGGGAGAATTTTGTTTTTATCTCGCGTTCTTTATATACGCATCTTCTATTTAGTTTTTAGGTAGCCAACCAGCTTTCTAGTATCCACCGTGCCCTTCCTAATCAGTCAATGAGCAGGCACGTACAGGACAAAGGCCCATTTGAACTCCGGTTGACCTGTTCCTTTCTGTGCGCTATTTATCGTAGATATCTAGTGTCTTGCCCTGTTTTAAATCTAGGTGAAGTATTTTTTTTTTTACACAGAATATTCAATGTAGCTTAATCGCCACTTATATATATATATATATATATATATATATATATATATATATAATAAAAGTTAGAAATACATCAAACCTTAGAACAAAATGAAAAAAAAACTATAACAAAAACAAATGCTCCTGATGATAATCAGATGCATCGATAGAAAGCTCTTGAGCCGAATATCGCTGATAAACAACTTTTGTATGCCATTTAATACAATATGCCATCTTAAATTATGATATACTGAAACATCGAAATATTCTAAATCGACTTTCTGTAAAAACGACCATACAAGACAAGATTTGTACAATTTTCGGTACTAAAAAGATAGCAATAGTAAAAAATTACATAGAGTTTCTTGATACAGCAGGTAATTTTAATATAATAAAATGCATGCCTTAGGTCACTGGGTCAAACAGGGATTTGATTAGATCAGAAAGCTCTAATCCTTACGATGTCCTACTTTGGCCATTTCAATCAGGCTATAATCTCAATTAGAAAAGAATACTAAAGAAATAAAATAAAGAAAGTAAAAAGGGCGATTGTAAACCTAGACACTCTCTTAATCGCTATGAATACTATTAATGCCTCACAGATTATCAACGAATCAGCGTTTAAACTTGCTGAATACTTATGCAGCAATTGATTCTAGTAAATTATTCTCGACGACGCCGAAAACTTATACCAGATTTAAACTGCTTTAATATGCCCGAATCAGAGTAAACTAGCTGAATCCTTATGCAGCAATTTATTCTAGTAAATTATTCTCGAGAAGACCGAACACTTTTATCAGATTTAAACTGCTTTGTTATGGCTGGAATAAGGAACGTGCGTCCATTATCTTTAAATTATTTTTTGCTTCTTTTCTAAAAAAAAAAATTGTTTACATCGTATACATATTTAGTTATTTATATTTCTTTCGCCTACTAACTTTAATTATTTTCCTTTTTTTACTATAAAATAACCACTTATTACCATAATTTCTCTTACTTTAAAATTTACTATTTATTTATTCATTTATATATATTTTTTCTATATCAATTATTTTTGGGTTATTCAATGCCGAATCCAGCAATTCTAACAAAAAAAGAAAAAAAAAAG
>NC_136515.1:45424559-45427059 GCF_053919585.1 Euprymna scolopes | reverse complement strand
ATAGCTTAGCGACAAACAAAACGACAGACATGACAGCTAAATACCCAGGACCAAAGCAAACATGCGTATATTTTGAACAAGAAAGAAGAACTCTTAGAGGAAAAACAATTATTATTTAGCCTAAAGCTTTGCAAAGGGAATTTTGTGTATTTCAGGTATGGATCATAAAGTGTACAATGTTATCGTTCCCCACCCCGTACGTCAATTCTAAGCCCAAACAACACTCGCAAAAAATATAATAAAAAAAACGTGTATGTATAAGCATTATTGTTTCATTCTAGTTCTTACCTTGATCCTGCATGGATTAAGGTCACAGAGCCGGTTTTCGGTGGCCTAATCCGCACTTGCAACTACCACATCCGTAATCTCCTAAGTAAAGATGATCATATATGGGAATCGTGCGTCGGTTTTGGGTGGTAGCGAGTAAAAATATTTCTTCCAGAAAAAAGAGGTATCAACATGGGAAATGTTTTTTTCCAAATTAAATGAATCTTGGATAGTTTCATAGGTGGGAGGCGTTATCGAATATGCGTGCAGGATATAAATGAGGATCATAATATGGGACCGTTAATCGCAGTAACCATTTAAAGAATTTGACTTCCCATTCCCTACGACACACTTCTTTTCCTGCTTTAAATTAAAATAAAATATTTTTTCCTCGTTGCTTATGGAGTCTTTTCACTTTGAAAATGACATCAAATCTAATCCTATTAGATAAATTATTGTAATAGGTTGGTATCTCGAGTTTTTTTTTTTTTTACTTTGTCTTCAAAATTGCCACGGGTATATTAAAAGAGTTTATTATATAAACGTACACGCTCATAAACACACACACGTAGGCACAAACACAGACACCGATCGTACAATTTATTGATTTTGTTTGTTCTTCCTTATGAAACCGATTTAAAATTTTAATTTTAATTATAAATCATCAACCATCTTACACTCGCTATATATAAGTTTAGGGGTTAAAGTTAAATTGTGAAAATCAAAATATAAACACATATATTCGAGTTAGGAATATATATATATATATATATATATATATATATATATATATATATATATATATATATTTAAATAAGGGAGTAGTCACCAACAATGTGTATTTTTTAACATTATTTTAATATTCCGTGTCTTGGTTTTTCATTGAGAATTATGTTTGGATCATTGTAATAATGTTTTTAAGTCATTGAAATCGTTTACGCGCGTTTCAGACGGTCTGTGATGCGTCCTCGTCAGAAATTGAAAACGTAAACGATTTCAATGACTTAAAAACATTATTACAATGATCCAAACATAATTCTCAATGAAAAACCAAGACACGGAACAATAAAATAATGTTAAAAAATACACATTGTTGGTGACTACTCCCTTATTTAAATATACATCTTTCTTTCGTTGGAATTTCTTAACCCATTTTATATAAATATATATATATATATATATATATGTATATATATATATATATATATATATATATATATATATATATATATATATATATATTTATATACTAGCATGTCATCCAGCAGTGAGAGGTTGTGCATTACGCTTATATATTATTTTGATTAATGCTGATGCCTTATTAATATTATATTCTATCCAATAAAATGTAATGGTTTTAAAAGTTAAAATAAATATATCGAGCGCCACCACAGAGAATCGTCACCAACAAGTGTAGCTTCCTATTTACTGTTTCTTTTTACGCCCATACCTGAGCTATATTTACATGTTTTCTGCAAGGCTAAACATTAAAACAATAACCAATAGCTAATACTTTACGCCTGCATATTCGTAATGCCGTCGTTGACATTTACCTGGCGTATTTCATTTCTTTTATTTTCACAATTTTACATCGATTTTTCCCGGCTAAGACCGAAATATAAAGTTTCACATGTGTTCGAACATCATAAATATGAAGTTTCATGTATGTAGATCAAGACTGATAGAGGAGATTGGTTGGCAAGTTATCTTAAACACATTAATATATACGTATAC
This sequence comes from Euprymna scolopes, assembly GCF_053919585.1. NCBI lineage: Eukaryota > Metazoa > Mollusca > Cephalopoda > Sepiida > Sepiolidae > Euprymna > Euprymna scolopes. The sequence continues at coordinate 45,425,058 of NC_136515.1, read as the reverse complement.
ATTAATACATATATCTATAAAGGCTTGTGTTTTTTATATCGAAATGTTACGCCTGTATAAATCGTGTAGAATATCTGCATGAATATAATTATATGTAATAGTTAAATAACAAAAAAGTAACTATTTTCCTTTATATTTATAATATGTTCCAGATACATCTATCTTACTAAACATTCTAGGTTTATTATTGGTTTCTTTAGAAAACCCCCACCCAATATTTTTGCTGATGACGAGACTTAGTTTCAAAACACTATATAATAAGATTATTGTCCAAGACTCATTGTCTATCGCCATAAAAATATCGTTTCCGAAACGATCGTACAATTTATTGACTTTGTTTGCTCTTTCTTATGAAAACAATTTTTAAATTTTAATTTTAATTAGAAATTATCAATCATCTAATTCAATATTAAAATAGCTTTAGGATGTATATGCCTACTGAGCTTATTATATATCTACATTACAACGAGAACTGTTTCCTTCTCTTCTTTTTAATTGT
>NC_136515.1:45407059-45419559 GCF_053919585.1 Euprymna scolopes | reverse complement strand
ACATCTCTTACTATTTCTTCCTATGTAAATTTCGTCTCTTTTTCTTACTATATCCCATTTTCCCTTTAGTTCTCTCTCTCTTCCTTTCGTCTACATAGCTTTCTATCTTTATCATTTTACCGACCTTTCTTTCATACGCCCATTTCATCGCTTTGGTTTTGTATACTTTTACGTTGCTTCCTTTCTATGTGTGTATGTGTATTTTATTATTTCATTAACTAATTTTACGTCTCTGTTTACTTGTTTGTTATGTTATTCAATGAAACACGTGTATACATATGAATAAAGTGTATCCTTCATGTAATTTTTAAATATATAGTACATATATATATATATATATATATATATATATATATATATATATATATATGTATCCAAATAGAGTATTATTTCGCTGTATAACAGCTCATCAGTGCGGCTAGATAGGATACTACCTCAAGCCAGGATCGAGACCCGACCGTCCGTACGACAGTCCAAGCTTCGAACCATATCCTAAACGGAAGCTCCTGTGCGGGTAGTGAATTAGCACTATTTTAACATCGTCCGATTACCTGAGCTCGGTTTGTTTATACAAAGAGCATAGCTTAATACGTTAATGCTATATCGTGTATCACTTCCCAAAATGCTCAACTCAACTGGAGCATTATAGTCATCCGCATACATCAATGTTTCGCTGTAAGACAGCTCATCAGCGCGGCTAGACAGGCAACTACCTCAAGTAACGATCTAAACACCACCACCTTTTCGACATATATATATATATATATATATATATATATATATATATATATATATATATATATATATATATATATATATATAACAGGAATTACAGTTAAGTTTACACAAAATGATCCCAGATGGGAAACTAAAGTAAATTATAAATATTAAATAATTACTATTTATAAAGTAATCTCAACCAGATGTAAAAGCTCGATAAAACCAAATAGGAGATAGAGCTTATAATAAGAACAACTAGTTAATAAAACATGTTAAAACACTTGGAAAAGGAGTTAAATACATATTTAATTTTAAAAAGGAAACATTAAATAAATTGATAGTCCTTAATCCGCGGAGTTTCCAAGAAATACTGTTCTTCTCATTAGAGGGTAGGATTTAGCTAAATGCAGGTTCGGATTTTTCTTGCAAATGTATTAAATGAAACTACAAGTAAGTAATAGATCTTACTTTGTAACAAAAAGTGAAAGAGAGGGAATAGGGCGAATAAAAAAGTGATTTCACGTGAATGAATAGTCTGCTGAAGGGTAAAATTTCCAATGACAGTAAAATCCAAAGATGCAGAATCGAAGAAAGTTAGTAAAATGTCGTTTTATATAAAAGCTGGTATTCGGTTTTGGTGTTATATATATATATATATATATATATATATATATATGTATATATATATGTGTATATATATATGTATATATATATATGTATATATATATATGTATATATATATATGTGTATATATATATGTATATATATATATGTATATATATATATGTATATATATATATGTATATATATATATGTATATATATATATGTATATATATATATGTATATATATACATATATATATATATATATATATATATTGCTTTTTGTATTTTATCTGTCTCCTACCCACTACTTTTACGTTATATTTCGTATGCCATTACAATGATCAACTTTGCAAAAGTCACTACTTTATAATGGCGTCTTTCTACTGATCGGCTACTTGTTTGCATATGCTTTTAATGCGTCGGCAATTAACGTGCATCGCACTGCAACCGCTTATTAACCCAGATATACAAAGATGGCTGAATGTGTCGTGGCGTGTTTGGCGAACGTTATGATGACTGCTTAAATGATAATTGGACAAATACGGGGACGGATATGATCCAGATGCATGGGTCTAATAGCACTGAAGCCATGTCAATAGCTCAATTTCATCTGATCTATATGAAAGTTAATCTACCAGTACTGCTCTTAGGATCTATCTATCTATTTATCTATATATTTATCTATCTAATATTATTGGGTTGATGAGTCCTGACACTGATGATATGTAGGAAATTATGTGTACCTTTGCTGAGGTAAATACTTTCATATCTCATATATATATATATATATATATATATATATATGTATATATTTTTTTTCATCAAGTAACTTGCATATTGCATCGATTTCTTAACGGCTAAATAATAAATATTTGATTGCTTTGTGATTGATTGTGATTTGTATTTGATTTCATATTAATTTTCTTCTGGTTATTTAATATTAATTCAGTAACTGTTGAAATTCCTTATATCTTCAAATATTTGTTCATTGTGATTTAACTTCAATATTTATCGGTTATATATGTCAAATGCAGTAATTTAAGTCATAGTAGTTTAGTAGATTTTAGATGAGCATGTGAAATATTCAGAGTCTGCTTCAGAGGAATCGTTATTGTTTTGCGATTTGCTGAGTTCCTATTCTCTTGAAAAATCTCCTCTGTCGGACTGGGATAATTTTTGCTGCCAAGCATTCTTAACGTACTAGATATTGTTACTAAGAAAATTATATGGCATCTCAGTTTAATAAATTTCATAATTAAGCGTCAAGAAATAAATAATCGTACAGCTATCCAAATCAAGGCAAACTAATGGTAAGACAACGAGAGAGAGACAGAGAGAGAGAGAGAGAGAGAGAGAGAGGAAGAAAAAGACATGGAGAGATTTGTATTTGTATAGAATATAAGAATGTTGAACTTTCGTATTTAAATAGGTCAGATCGATCCACATCTCAATAATATTGAAAGAAAGTCTATGTTTGAGTGCGTACAGTTTCACCTATATATCCTCCTCTGGTTTTGAATATATATTATTATTTTTTTTTTTTTTTTTGCCTTTTACTATGTATATTCTACTCATATTCTGTTTATCTTCCCTGGTATGATTCTAAATTCTATCTACGAAAAACCTCGTGCATGGCGGTGTTTTTTAATAATGCATTTTTCTTATATACGCCTTCCACGCAATTATAAATGCTTATATATAACTAAAATTGAGGATTGATTGATGTTTGGAAAATCTCCAGTTTAAATTATTTGAATAACCGATAATTAATATGACAAAAATGTGTACTCACAAGAGTATGTTTTAAGCGAGGAATAGATTAGTAGGTTAATAACTCAATGTTCATTCTTTAATCATAGGCTCATATAAAACTAGTTCTAAAAGTTGCCCAAAATTCAGAAACTAGAGACGATCGGCATTCGATCAAAACAGTCCTTTTTCGGTATTTCTGAATTGAGCTACACATCGGGGCCAAGATAAGCAAATTTCCAGTTGAGACAAAGAATAGTGCTCGCCATGTCGAGAAAATTACAAGAAAGTTTTAAGAAACGAGAAAACATTCGTCATATCAAACATGGTTAGATAGCAGAAAAAAATATTTCATCATTCAAAATGTAATTGCGTGTGTAACCTCAATAATGCACAATAGGCAAGTTCAGAGAGAGTAAGTCATGTGAAAATGCATGGTAATTAGGTGGAATTCTCGCGAGGATCCGTCAGCATATATATATATATATATATATATATATATATATATATATATATATATATATATATATGTGTGTGTGTGTGTGGGGGAGGGTTATTTGTTTGTGTGTATGTGTGTGTCTGTGCCTTTGTCTGTGCTTGTGTCTGTATCTGTGTGTTAGTGATAGCACGAGTCCAATTTTCGCCGATACCGATGCAATTACCAAATCTGCACTAAATGCTCCATTACGATACAGTTATTGATTTCAATTCCTATTATTCAAAAATCATTAAATAAGTAACTACAGAGTCGCTATTTCCCCGATTACCTTAAAAATATATTTTGTACGATTATTTATTGTTTATAATTTTACGGGTAGTTTTAAATTGATAAATATTTATTATTTCATATCTACCAGCAATGAAAGTTTTGTTTGAAACAAAGTAAAATATAAAAATACAATTTACCGAACCGTTTTTGCCATCGGAATGTAGACACAGACGTTTCCGATTCCGATACACTCAAGAGTCCTTATTTTTCCGATCTTTATGCCGATTGTGTTTAACTGTATCTTAATAATAATAACAATAATAATAAAAATAATAATAATAATAATAATAATAATAATAATAATATATATATATATATATATATATATATATATATATATATATATATATATATATTACACTCAGGACGTTACATATATCTATTACATTATCCTACTCATTCTGAAGATTCTAATATCTATTAATCTGGAGTAACACTACTGTAATTAGTCTGTGAGGACGTGTACACTAAGCGATTTCGCAAGCTGTATTTAAACAATGACATACATCATTGCTAATTGCAAAGAAAAAAAACAACAAAAACATAGCATAAAACCTGCGAAAATTAGTCATTAAAATGCAAAATACATCGTAATGTATAGTAGCATAAACGAGATTGCAAGTGTCTTTCAGCAATTATGTGAGCAATTATCTCTCTTTTTAAAATTAGATTTATGCCTGGACATCGGATTTTCTACTTTAATTATCTAAACTTTCTGAAATCAGGCGGTCGGATTTTAAATACGTTCTGTATAATTGCACCATATATATATATATATATATATATATATATATATATATATATATATATATATATATACACGTATATATATATACACGTATGTACATATATTTGTATATGTATGTGTATATATTACGTTTTCATTGAGCCTGTGGCTTATCCAAAACTCACAGTGTGTAAGTTCTTTACTATAGGAAGGGTAAGGAACGGTTTTGATGCCCATCTTCGCAAAATAACCTTTGAAAATGTTGTAGTTCTCTTGAGGTAAACATTTCGCAAATCTTTAGTATCTTCAATTCCTTGCGAATAATTGTGTGTACAGTTCTTACGTTCACATGAATATGTGCAGTTCTTGTATCTATAGATAGACGACGCCCCTTATCCTTATTCTTTATTTGGCCAATCATCTCTGTCCTAAATTCCTTCCTCCTCTCACACCTCTCTATCTTCCTTGAATCTCTTATGCAACTTAAAAACAGATGGGCGATCCAGGTACGATGGTTCAAAAGCATTTTAAATCTTGTTTATACGGTTCTGTTGCATTTTATCCAAGGTTTAAGTAGAATTGTATTGTATATGATTCTTCTGAATTCACTTCACGTCCAGATTGCATTTTAAAGTTTACTAGCTGTGAAAATATGGTTTTAGTAAGGTGTCTTCCAATTCCTGTTGTAACTGTTTATTTGAACCGTAAACGAGGAAAAAAATCTGATTGGATATATAACAACAACATATTTAATATTCAGGATTCTACGCCAATTTTAAATGTCTGTACAAAAAGAAAGTCTGGAAACTTATTGAAGGCACTCCGTATATCGTCTCGCTGGGGTATATCCAACGCCTGTTGTGAATATCGCTTATCTTGGTATGTACTAAATTTCAAAACCACAAGTCTCATATAAATCTTTTGCAGATGCAATGAATAGCCTTTCTCCGAATGAGGACACTCAAAGGCAAAACACCGAGGTTAATGTTAGCCGGTTTACGTTATAATTAAAAAAATTTGAAGAAGTGAAAATAACTAAAAATAAAATGACATTTTTGTATTCTTTGTTATGTTAAGTAATGTATGCACGTTGTTGCGACCTGAGCTCAAAAGTCGATATCAATTTCAGTGATTTGCCAAAGAATAGAGATTTTAAAAGGTCAGCACTGTATCAGTGGGTGCTTTTCTAAAAAGGTCACCGGCCGAGTCATGTAATTAAAGTCACCAAATTAAGCCGGTGAATGTCGGCCTTGTCTAGTGTTCGACAGCATCGGTAAAAGATTTATCCTGTCGGGGTTAGTGTTCCGTTTGGGCTCTGACTCTTCGACACCACAAACTTTCCATTTTAAACCGGCTCACGCCTTTTTGTATTTTGTTCTATTTATTTTATATAGACTAGCAAACATATTCGTACACCGAAAAATAATGTGTACTTTTTTTGACGAAATTTCTATTTTTCCATCCTTCCCTGCACATATACACTCAACTCAGGACTTGAAGAAATACTATACTTAGCGTTTAGTCACAATTTCTCATCATACCAACGACAATCGACGTTGAGCGGGGTTTGTATTTGTATTTAAATAAGTAATACATTTAGAATGGTGGGTATTATACTAACATAAACTACTTTTAAATATTCAGTTGAGACTTACACTCTACTGGAGGATAACAGTTTAATTCTAATCGCCTCAAAATTTTGTTGGGAATTCATTGGGACGTCTACCTTGACATGGCTAACGGAATGGAAAGATGCTACTATCCCGTTGGTTTCCTTTGAAATTCTCGGCATCCTTCCAAGTTTGATAGAAATGTTTCTGTGTTCGACAACACAACCTGAGAATAATTGGGCATTACATCGACTGCAAACCAAGGAAGAGATCACTCAAGAATAGAATAGCAGTCCGCATAAAACAAATCATCAATCCCCATCTCAAATATTCATCATCATAATGCGTGCAATTCGATCGCCGACACATAAAATTCTGCTAACGAAATGGTTCACAATCTTGCTTTCGTTTAACGCTATAACGCGGTGACGGTTCTATAGTTAGGCAAGAAGTTGAACTCAACTCTCCTTACTTTCCTGCATCTATTCGTTTCAAATCTTATTCATAGTATATATTCCCCACTCTTGCACACCTTGTGTTGTATTGTCCATATCAATCGATCGTCATAAGATCGATAGCGGCTTTGTTTATCTCGCGATAGAGTATGGTTTTATAAATACTACATGATCAACCCCCTAATGATTTAACTTTGCTCTGAAAAAAGCATAGTTTATGATTCCAAATTCAACATAAGGTGGAAGGGTTGGTCAAAACTACTGCGAAATAAAGTTCATTAATCAGAGAGTATTCTTTATCTATACAAGCAACAATTTCCCATATATGGAGTATCATTGTCACATCTGGGAAAGTTGATATAGCAACAGTATGCCACTCTTTGTAAAAGGCCTGAAATGATGTTGCGAGTTATTAGATCTCGCATTATTGGTCAATATAAACGCTCTCTCCCCTCGCAGCCATTGTAATTTATACAAGTATTCTTATTGAATGTGTGTATGAACTCATAGTACTTGTGCTCCGTAAATGAGCATGCCCTTGACTAGCCTGACAAGCAGCATAATACCACACATTTAAATTTATGGTGCCCAGATACCGGAAAGTCATTTGTAATATTTGGTTCTCGAACTGCTAGATTTTGAAAATTTCTTTGTTATCTACTTACAGGATTGTACTAGCATGCATAAGCTTATGTGATGTGAACAGCGGTATCGTTGCTCAACTCGTTCTTTCCCCTATTATGGATCCATCCATCCAACGCCACCGCAGCCGTGATTGAACTCACTACACGAGTTTGTAGTGTAATAGAAATCTTGTCGGTAGCTGAATCCTTGATGCTTCGCCAGAGCTATCAAGGGTATTTGTTATCGTGCCACCATCACTAGATGGAGTGCCTACCACGACTTCAGAGAGTCCCATCTACCCTCGGGAGAAGGACAGACTGCCCCAGTTTCTCAACCTGATTTTTTAACTCGCGGTACATAGAAAGCCCCCCCCCCTTTCAAAATGGTCACCCACCTGGTACTGGCCAGGCTCAACGTTACTTAACTTCGGTGATCTGGCGGGAACCGTTGTATCAACGTAATTTTGTAGTATATACTCACTCTCTGTAATACACACTCCTAAACAGTAGCCAATTATGGTTAATTGACGATCTACCTTGTTTGGGATTAAAGGATTTAAAACATTAACATAAATAATTGCTGGAAGATTCTCTAACCAGTTATGCTGACAATGTTGTTTGGGTATTTCTATATGCAAGAGTGGACATAAAATTAACAGTAAATTCTACGACTTTTGTTTCCACGGGAATCCGTACGATTGTTTTCATAGTCGATTTTAAGTAAAAATGGTAGCTACGGTTATACTAGTCATCATCCAGCATCTGGGAGAATTTGAAACTGGCCAGCTGCAAGTGTCTAAGGCTATTTTGCGCTTCAATGAGCTCTACTAGAATTTGGAAAGGGGTAATAAACTAAATGTAGACCTATTTAAAAGAATTGATTATCGGCGCCATGTTTGTTTGGTTTTCACGCGTCCGGCGTTATTCTACCTGCATTTTCGCTTACACTGACTCTCACTGATTGTTTTGTTTACAGTAGTTTCTTCAAGCAAACACTTCGTGGGTTTCCATTCGGTTTACCCTTCTAGTTGTCCCAGACTGGGAACGGTTTCCGCTTAGGTGCCCACTGGAAGCGACAACAGTGTTGTTAAAACAAGGTTTTCTACTAATTAGCTGAGCATGTGCTGTTACTCTGCCTATGTCGAGTCGATGGGCCGACAATCTTGAAAAACGACACGTTACAAAAACAAAGAAATGATGTTTTTTCTTAGCGCAGAAAAATGGTAGATGATTTTATGTGCTGTAAAATTCGCAATTTACAAAACAGTACATAAGTTGGTAATTTGATAAGGGAGAGGCACCTTGTACATTACAAAAAAGCTATCGTAGTTTCTGTTTTGGTTAAACTTCATGTTGTGGTTATTTTTTTGCTTCTCAATTTAATATGGATTATAAATAACAACATTTTACGATGCAGACAATATATACGTGCCTCTATACAATTTTTATGGGGGCAGCGCTTCAAAGGTATGATCACGAAGCACTATCACAATTGAGATTTGCATTATAAATATTATAATAAAATTCGCGCAACTTATATACATATTAGCATTAAATCTACAAATATTAAAAGGTCATATATTTGCAGCCGTTTACATAATAATCTACTTAATAATAAGGTTTAATTGTTATGCTAATTTTTGCATATTTGTTTGCCTCCCGTAACTAGGTGACTTACTTGTTTATATTTTTTATATTATAGTGTTATATTCTACTTGACTAGATGAATATTTGTACAGGAATCTGGTAAAACCTAAAGGCCGTGTGAAGTAAAATATACTATTAAAATATCGAGTGGAGAGAGGGAATTAAGATTGCTCACTGACTAACTAAAAGTTTAAGATATAAGGTGTGGTTTTGAATTAAAAAAAAAAGCTGATCTGAGTCCGGAAACGTCGTTCTGGATTTTTGAGAGGTAACTGACCCCCCCCACACACACACACACTTACATAGCCAATTCGATATCATCGTGTCAAATAACCAATCCATTAATTTTAAAACTGTACGAATATACAATTACATTTATTTCAACTCTTTACAAAATTGATTTACGGTCAACTATACCGAGACAGAGAATTCAATCTACAAATATTCGTTCATTATCGCTACTCAGTTATTTGCTTAGTTGTAAAACGAATCTACTACGAAAAAACACGTACATTTTCAATAAAACATAACTGGAAAAATCTCCTTGCTTGCCATCTAATATATGAAGGCTATATTTCTCTCCGTCTGTCTGTCCGGCTGTCTTCATATTTATAAACTAAACTAAACTAAAAGACCCAGAACAGCGGTAGTGGGCTCAAATGATTGTTTTTTTATGGGCCATTCTTTTATGGACCTTTAGCCGATTAAAAATATTTAAAGGGTCAAAAATGGGTCCAAATAAAAATCCTTATATATGTTGTTTATTCATCTTAGATTAAGTTTAAGTTTTAATTATTAATCAGTTCATATGATGTCCCGTGGGCACAGTGGTGACCTCACCAGCTTTGAATGCCACAGATTTGGTTTCGAAGACAAATTTTAGATTTAAAAAATGTTTACTTTGAAAATCATGGCTCTACACCAACATATACGTAATCTTGACAAATAAAAATATCATATTCAATCGTATTTTATAACCGAGCAAAACTACCCCCCCAGCTACTGTAAAATTAAAAACAAAACATGTATGAGAATAATCGGAATTGTAAGAGACTTTTTGGTAAATTTACTAAGCCATTCAACTTATTTGCCTGTGTATAAGCGCATGAAAAACGAAACAAAGTGACATTACTCCTTAAGTTTAGCCGCATTTCTTTGAATAAGGCATTTTTCTAAGAATTTTAAATAACAAATATTACCCAGTGACGTGTATCTATTTCTCAGTGACGATACAGAGTTAGATTTCCCAGTTTTTAAAGTAGAGTATCGGTATTTTCACAATTATATCGAATGCTGTTATGTATTAGTTACGGACAAGATTTTACGTTCGTTATCTCCGATAATGCAACAGGTATTAGAGGGTCAGGCTTATGTTGTAGGTTCAAGAACGCATATTAGGTCGATGTTTAATAGGATAACAGTGGAAAGAGATAAGTTTAAATTTCTTGACTTCACAGGTACTCCGGAAATAAAACGACTGCAAAATCTGTACAGAAAACTAAAATTCATTAAGGGATACGTAAGGATACTATATATCTATATATATATATATATATATATATATATATATATATATATATTCTTATATATACATACACACACTTATAAACGTATATATATTTAAATTTCCTATACATATATATGTACATATATAAATATAGTATATATATACAATATATAAATATATATACATATGTACAATATATACACAATTTATTAACAGTATATATATATATATATATATATATATATATATATATATATACACACACTATATATATGCATAATATTTATATATATGTACACAATATATATATATATACAGTATATATACTATATATGTACAGTATATATATATACAACATATATACGTATAAAATAGAAATATACAAATATATATACATGCAATATACATATGTATACAATGTGTATGTATATATATATATATATATATATATATATATATATCCATACCATATATGCCTATATATTCATACAATAAATATACATGTATATATACAAATAAATATATATATATATATATATATATATATATATACATTTATATATACATACAATATATATATACACAATATATTTATACATATACTATATATATATATATACACACACACAGACTTATATGTAATGTACTGAGTTCTTGAAATTCAGTAAATTTTCATATACCAATGGATTTTAAGCCAAAAATGGTTGACTTAAGGAGTTTGCTACAGAATTATCACATTTCATCATTGAGCATTAATATACTATGTAGGCAGAATCAAGACTTTAAAACAAGGTGTTGATGGCAACAAAAAGTGTATTTCATTTTACGTTACAATTGTTTCCATGTCCAATTCGGCAATTTCAAGGATTATATCGTTTGAAAATGTTCAAAAGCGACCATTTTCATCAGACTTTTTGAATGAACACACTTTTGGCAATGAAACATTTTTTGAAGAGAAAGAAAAATAGGGGAAACTCCCTAACAGGAAAAGCATGCGAGAAACATTTACCTTTGCTGTGGTTAGGGTTAATCCCATTTAAATATTAATATATCGCCTAATTTTCGAATGGAGTTATGAGAAGAGTCTACAGAGAACCCTAAGCCATCTAATTTTTTTTTATATATATATCCCATTCGTTGGGTTCCTAAATTAAATCCTGCTATTCCTTTATTTCCCAATAATTGATTTTATGAAAATAATTTGTAAAAACTTTTGTATATATATATATATATATATATATATATATATATATATATATACTAGCAAAAGTACCCGTCGTTGACTGGATGGACTCTGATTTATGAAAGTATGCTAGGTTATGAAAAGGAAGGGTTGTAAATTTGGGTTGAATTTGGGGATATCAAAACCAAATCTAAATGTGATGAAAGTAAAAATAATATAGATACACCCCATAATTTATTATACCATACCTGTTCACACTGAAAAACTTATCACAATATTCTGTGGATCTATATTTAAAAAAAAAACTTGTTAAACTTTGTGACATATTTCATTTCTATGGAGGTCAGGGGCGAACGAACACCCCATAATTTTATTATACCATATTTCTTCGAACTGACACAAAATTATCAAAGTATACTTACGCAGATAGATATAAAAAAATCTTATTAAACTGTGTGCCTATTTCGATTCTATGGAGGCTAGGCGCGAACGCAGATCCCACAATTTTATTATACCACCCCTATTTAAGTTAAAACATACTTATCAAAGTATTCTTATGTACATCTATATCAAAAAAAATTGTAAACGTTTTTTTTTATTTTTATTTATTTCCATACTTTGTGGACCGCCGCGGACGGAGACCCCCAATTTTAATGACCCACCGTTCTGCCAGATCAAACATACGAATTGCTGTGTCTCAATACACCTTCAATCATTATATGTAATCAGTTTTTTAAAATAGCCAACTATGTAGGGGCCTATTCGTGACCAGACACACACACACGCAGACGTTCAGTTTATATATATATATATATATATATATATATATATATATATACTTATATGTAATATAATGGGTTCGTGTAATTCAGTAAATTTTCATATACCAATAGGTTTTAAGCC